>NC_137330.1:118268949-118478949 GCF_965287045.1 Carcharhinus amblyrhynchos | reverse complement strand
AAACATTGGAAACCTTAAACAGAAAGCAGAAAAAACTGGAAGTGCACAGGCCAGCATTCACAGATAGAAGATAAGACAATGAAAAAGATGTCTGAAATAGTGTTTCAACCTTTTCTACAGAAATACAGACACAGCTCTAAAGAAAAACACAGAACGGAAGCCAAAGGGAAACTTTACATTGCTCGTTAATTTTACACATGTTTTAGTGCCCTGCAGGGAGTTGGATCTCGTGGGAAACACAAAACTAAGAACAGAAAAGTTCAACTTGGAAGGAAATCTCAAAACAACTATTGTTTGACTTCATCAGCGGTAGACCATTTTTTTAAAATCTGCATTTTATTGGAGTTCTTAAAAATACCAAAGTTCACTATTTTCATCTTATTAGTTCATTACAAAGCCACACCTGCTTACCCTGAAAAAAAAAGTTTGCAGCTAAACCCCAGATTATTCCATCTCAAAAGGAATTATAATTTGTGCTGTTTTGTTTAGGGAGCTGTATCTTGTATTTCAGAGAGTAAATACTATTAAATGCCAAGTCATTCTACATATTCAAGAACTACGGCGAGGCTGATTTGATGATAGCAATTTGGTGGTCAAGGTTTTTCTTAAAAACACATTCTGCTGATTGTGAGGGAGATAAAGAATGCAGAAACAAACATGTTACAGTTGTGGCTGAAAGATGGAATGCTTAATCACCTTGAATAGTATTAAGCATTAGAGCTTGGGGAGAGCTTGGAGTTAGATGGACATTAACTAAAATGTCATCATGCCACATGCTCATTCAAAAACTAGGCAAAGACTCTTCAAAGGCAGCATGTGTCAACCCTCTTCTTAATTGCTTATTCACATTATCGGTTTGCCAATGACTCAAGTTATCAGCAAAAATAAAGTATAAAGCACCGCAAAGATTAGCTTACGCCCAAGCAATGCAAATACAAATGGAGACCTTTATGTAATGAGTGGTTAGGATTTGGAATGCTCTGCCTGAGGTAGTGATGGAAGCAGATTCAAAAAGGGAATTATATTTTAAGGATTAAAAAATTGCAGGGATATGGGGTACGAGCAGGGGAATTGAACTAAGTGTACCTCCCGTGAAAAGATTTGGTGCAGGCTTGATGGGATTCAGTACTATATTGCACTATCCCATGACAATGATTTTTTAGGCCAACAGATCAATTTATCCATTCACCAGGTTTTAAAGAACCTTAAAATGGATTGTTATATCAGGATGATAAATTTTTAAATTTAATTTAACAAGTGTCATAAGTCGGCTTACATTAACACTGCATTGAAGTTACTATGAAAATCCTCTAGTCACCACACTTTGGCATCTGTTCGGGTACACAGGGAGAATTTAGCATGGCCAATGCACCTAAAGAGAAAATGCACCTAATCAGCACTTCTTTCAGACTGTGGGAGGAAACTGGAGCACCTGGAGGAAACCCATGCAGACCCAGGAAAATGTGCAGTCTCCACACAGTGATCCAAGCCGGGAATCGAATCTGGGTCCCTGGTGCTGAGATGCAGCAGTGCCAACCATTGTGCCATGCCAAACAATAAGCAATTGACAGGATCAACATCATCAGGATAAAGTAATTTATAACCTTATAGCTTAACAAATGAAAAAATACTAAACAGCTTTATTTTAAAATACAATATGTCTATTGTCTGGAATTAAGATGCCCAGTGCAGAATGGGATAACAGGACACAGATTCTAATACTGGTCTCAACAGGTCATTAAACCAACCAAAGCTAGTTCAATGAATTGATTTTAGCCCGAGCAGCAGGAGGAACACTGTAGTCGGGATTGCGTTCAGAAGTTTGAGCAGGTGAGAATAGGGGCAGGAGAAAGCACTACAGTTCTCTATTCAGTGACCTCCACTGCAACAACAGCTTGCCCTAACACTGGGTTAGAACAGGGTTGGGCTGTGCACATTGCCACCCCACCTATAATAGGTTTTCGCACTACAATGGAAAGTTGAGGGATACATGGCAGCTGTACAACTGGACGAGCCATCCTGAGTCATTACATCAATACATGAGAATTAATCTTGGAAAGCTACCATGAACATACAACTATAGAGTAGCACTAACAGAAGTTTCACATAAATTAGGTTCATTTAATTCTGCTTACATTCTTGTAAGAAATTAAGCAGCCGTTTAGCTAATGCTAGGTAATTTTGGTACATCACTATGAATATCTAACCTGATATACTTGTTATGCCACATTACTTATTCACCACTTATATCACCACCTTTAAAGACTTAAACAGGGTCACTTAAAGCATTTTACAGCTGAAGTGTAGTCACTGTTAAAATGTAGGAAACACGGCAGCCAATATGGACACAAAGAACTAACAAACTTCAAAATCACAATGACCAGATAATCTGTTTACAGGATGACAATTCAGGGGTAAATACTGGCCAGAATACTAAGGATAACACCCCTCTTGCTTCTTTGAAATAGGGTCATGGGATCTTTTATGCCCATCTGAGGGCACGGAATTTCAGTTCAGCATCTCGTTTGAAAAGTGGCATCTCATAGTGTAGCACTCACTCAGTAATGCACTTTGATTTTGCAGCTGAAGTGAACTGAATCTTCTGACTTGGACAAGAGTGCCATCAACTCAGCCACAGCTGACACTACCAATGACAGACATTCAATACCCAACATCCTGGTACAGTGAACAGCTCAATGCGTTCTTTCAGATGCAAATATGCTTGTGACGATACCTGCAACTGCACTGCTACATATGTTCAAACTTCAAAATGGATTTAAGCTACTCTCCTTAATGTGTTACAACTGGGATTCAGCAGAGATTTAGACAAGTTCGGCTGATTGACAGCGAGGATGCTCCTATCTTAGTAAACCTAAGACGGTTTACTATCAGATGGTGGCACCGTGAGACTATTATACAGCACTGGAAATTTACTGGAAACACTACATTTGCGCCAGTGTCTCAGGGAATTAGCCTACTTGTGACACAAACTAAAAAACTATGTGCCTCCATGCTACAACAGACCTACAAGGGCAGGAGTGAAGAACAGAAATTAATCTGACTCTGTATTATACTTCAAGATAAATTTCCCTTCTGTAATGTTCTAACCAAAGCTTCAGAAGAAACAGTCCTGCCAAAATAAAGTGCAGCATTTTCTTCAATCCGACTATATACACACACAAGTTACTGTTACAGACACATACCAGGAGGACATTTTCCATTTCTTACAGCAGATACAACTGTGGATAATTCCTGAAATGGAGACCCTAATGCCAAAATTAGATCACATTTTGTGCTATCGGTATAGGTATTGAGCAATCAAGGTTGCTAGGCTGATACCGGAGTTGAGGGGATTGAGCTATGAGGAGAGGCTGAATAAACTGGGCTTGTACTCGTTAGAGTTTAGAAGAATGAGGGGAGATCTCATTGAGACGTATAAGATGATGAATGGGATGGATAGGATAGAGGTGGAGAGACTCTTCCCGCTCAAAAAAGACAGTAGGACTAGGGGGCACAGCCTCAAGATAAAGGGGAGGCGGTTTAGAACGGAGTTGAGGAGGAACTTCTTCACTCAAAGGGTGGTGAATCTCTGGAATTCTCTGCCCGTTGAAGTGGTGGAGGCTGCCTCACTAAATATTTTTAAGAAGCGGGTTGATGGGTTCTTGATAAGAGAGGGGATTAAGGGTTATGGGGAGAGGGCGGGAAAGTGGAACTGAGCTACCACAGATCAGCCATGATCTTATTGAATGGCGGGGCAGGCTCGAAGGGCTAGATGGCCTACTCCTGCTCCTATTTCTTATGTTCTTATGTTCTTAAGGTTGTTTCACAGAACACTGCATAGAGGAAGTGAATGGGTGGCTCAGGGATTGGTGTGGGAGGAATGGGTTTGAATTTATGGGGCATTGACAGCAGTATTGGGGTAGGTGGGACTTGTTCAGGTGGGATGGGGTTGGTCTGAACCGTGCTGGGACCAGAGTCCTGGTGAATCGTGTAAATAGGACTGTAGATAGGGCTTTAAACTAATTGGGGGGCAGGGGCGAGGATAGGTGAATTTACAGGGTCTAAAGTAAAGGAGAGAGTACAGGTAAGGGAAGAGGCCAAGGATGTCCCAATAATAAGGGGAGTAGGGGGCGTGAGTAAGGTTGGTGGCATTCCTGCAAATAGGGTACAGGTGAAGGCTGGGATGAAGGCACTTTATTCCAAATGCTTTGTGCATTCAGATAAAGTTAATGAGCTGGTGGCACAGATCAGCACAAATGGATATGATCTGGTGGCCATTACAGGGACGTGACTGCAAGGTGACAGGGACTGGGAGCTGAATGTACAGGGGTATCAAGTGTTTAGGAAGGATAGGCAGGAAGAAAGAGGGGGGGGGGGGGAAGGAGGCGGGAGCGTAGCTTTGCTGATTAAGGATAGCATCAGACTGGTAGTAAGGGATGATATAGGAGCCAAAGAGCAGAAAGTGGAATCGTTGTGGGTGGAGATTAGGAACAGCAAAGGGAGGAAGACGCTGGTGGGTGTTGTCTATAGGCCCCCGAGTAATGATCTGGAGGTGGGGCGGGCTGTTAACATGCAAATAAATGCGGCGTGCAGGAATGGAACGGTGATAATTATGGGGGATTTCAATCTACATATTGATTGGTCAACCCATGTTGGACGCGGTGGGCTTGAGGAAGAGTTCTTGGAATGCTGCCGGGATAGTTTCCTTGAACAGTGTGTGTTGGAGCTGACGAGGGAGCGAGCTATCTTGGATCTGGTGTTATGTAATGAGGCAGGTAGAATTAGGGACCTTGTGGTGAAGGATCCTCTTGGGAAGAGTGATCATTGTATGGTGGAGTTTCTGATGCAGACGGAGGAGGAAAAAGTGGGTTCCCGGACATGTGCCCTTTGTTTGAACAGAGGGGAGTACAATAGGATGAGAGAGGAATTGGCGAATGTTGATTGGGCGAGCGCATTGGAAGGTAGGTCTGCTGAGGAGCAGTGGAGGATCTTTAAGGAGATCTTTCTTGGTGCTCAGCAGAAATTTATTCCGATGGTTAAAAAGGATCGTAGGAGGAGAGATAATCAGCCGTGGATAACGGAGGTGGTAAAGGAAAGTGTTAAATTAAAAGCGGATGCGTTTAGAGCAGCTAAGAGTAGTGGGCGAGAAGATGATTGGGAGAGGTTTAAATATCAACAAAGAATGACAAAGAAGTTGATAAAGAAGGGTAGGAGAAACTATGAAGCTGGGCTAGCGCTTAATATAAAAAAGGATAGTAAGAGTTTTTATAAATATATAAAAAGGAAGAGGCTGGCTAGGGTGAACGTTGGACCCTTAGGGACTTAGTGGTAGGGGATGGGGAAATGGCTGAGGCCTTGAATAACTTTTTTGTTTCGGTCTTCATGGAGGAGGACGTGAATAATTTGCCGGGTGTTAGCGCTGGAAAGATGGTAGCAGCGGAGGGCCTGAATGACATTATTGTTACTAGAGAAGCAGTGCTCGAAAGACTGGAGGGACTGATTGTGGACAAGTCCCCAGGACCGGATGGAATGCATCCAAGGGTTCTGAAAGAAATGGCGGAGGTGATAGTGGATGCCTTGGTGATTATTTTCCAAACGTCGCTGGATTCCGGGGAAGTGCCAGAAGATTGGAAAACAACTAATGTTACGCTGTTGTTTAAGAAGGGTGGCAGGCAAAAGGCAGGGAATTTATAGGCCAGTTAGTTTAACGTCTGTTGTAGGTAAAATGTTAGAATCCATGATCAAGGAGAAAATAGCGAGGCATCTTGAGGAGAATTGTTTGATAGAGCAGACGCAGCACGGTTTCGTTAAGGGGAAGTCGTGTCTGACAAATTTATTGGAGTTCTATGAGGATGTGTCTTGGGCAGTGGATAGAGGAGAGCCGGTGGATGTGGTGTTTCTTGATTTTCAGAAGGTGTTTGATAAGGTTCCGCACAAGAGGTTATTACAGAAGATCAGGGGCATGGAGCTGGGGGTAGGGTGTTAGCGTGGATAGGGGATTGGCTGTCAAATAGGAGGCAGAGAGAGTGGGGGTTAATGGGTGCTATTCGGATTGGCGGTTGGTGACTAGTGGAGTGCCCCAGGGGTCTGTGCTGGGGCCTCAGCTATTTACCATTTATATAGATGATTTGGAGGAGGGAACTGAGTGTATGGTGTCGAAATTTGCTGATAACACCAAGATTGGTGGAACAGCAAATTGTGCGGAAGGTGTGGAAAGTCTGCAGAAGGATCTAGATAGGCTGGGCGAATGGGCCAGGAACTGCAAATGGAATTTAATGTTGGCAAGTGTGAAGTTGTCCACTTTGGTAGGAAGGATTATTACTTACGTGGCGAAAAACTGCAGCATGTGACGGTGCAGAGGGACCTCAGGGTCCTTGTGCATGAGTCGCAAAAACCCAGCCTGCAAGTGGTCAGGAAGGCGAATGGGGATTCTGGCTTTCATAGCGAGGGGGATTGAATATAGAAGTAGGGAGGTCTTGCTGCAACTGTACAGGGCGCTGGTGAGGCCGCAGCTGGAGTACTGTGTGCAGTTTTGCTCGTCGCACTTACGCAAGGATATTTTGGCCTTGGAGGGAGTGCAGAGGAGGTTTACTAGGCTGATACTGGAGTTGAGGGGGTTGAGCTATGAGGAGAGGCTGAATAAACTAGGCTTGTACTCGTTAGAGTTTAGAAGAATGAGGGGAGATCTCATTGAGACATATAAGATGATGAATGGGATGGATAGGACAGAGGTGGAGAGGCTCTTCCCGCTCAGAAAGGACAGTACGACTAGAGGGCACAGCCTCAAGATAAAAGGGGGGGGGGGCGGTTTAGAACGGATTTGAGGAGGAACTTCTTCACTCAAAGGGTGGTGAATCTGTGGAATTCTCTGCCCGTTGAAGTGGTGGAGGCTGCCTCGCTAAATATTTTTAAGACACGGGTTGATAGGTTTTTGATAGGCGAGGGGATTAAGGGTTATGGGCAGAGGGCGGGAAGGTGGAACTGAGCCACAACAGATCAGCCATGATCTTATTGAATGGCGGGGCAGGCTCAAAGGGCTAGATGGCCTACTCCTGCTCCTATTTCTTATGTTCTTATGTAGACCCAGTATAACTGTCCATTTCTCTACATCCTAGCTATCACTGTAACACTACACTCTGCTCACTCTCTTTTCTTTCCCTATGAATGCTATGCTTTGTCCACATAGCACGCAAGAAACAATACTTTTCACTGTATGCTAATATGTGACAATAATAAATCAAATCAAACCTTCCCCATACCCTCACCCTTTTGGCTAAAATCAAGTGTAGTATCAATATTCTGTGCTTGGTTCAAGTCAATAGGTTACATTTTATCTTCATTTGAAGCAATTTTTAAAAGTGCATCCCGGCTTTTTGGCTAAGATGCAGATGAGATCAATCCTTGGAAGAGGAGCTATGCCTACTGCAATCATCTTGGATCATGTAGATCAAGCCCAAGACGGGTGGTGAGAGCCGTCTTGCCAGCTTGGATCAGGAATTTCTCAACTTAAGACTCTGAATTGGACTTGATTCAATTGAATTGGAATAAAAAAAAGCATAATTGCTGAAAAAACTAAGGGCATTGATTGGTTGATATGTCAATTCAGATTGGTTCAGGTGTTGCTATGGAGAATGCAGCAGGGAATTATTGTCCATTCTGTGTGGCAATGCTTCAACCAGAGTCACTCGCCAACAATCAGCACCTTTCTCTCAGGCAGCACAAAATTGCTGCTCCTTTTGAAATTTGGCATTCTTGTGTCTGTCCCAATGAGTGCAAGACAAGAAGCTTCAACAACATGTCTCTTTTAACAATATTATTCAAGTTCTGTCCTACCAAGGAACTAATAGGATAATTATTCAATAGCCAGCTGAAGGAACAGTGTAAATGAGAACGGAGGGGGAGGTAACCCAATCCAAAGGTCTCACTTGAAAAAAGCTAAAAGCTGTTTGAATAATTCAATTAGTGTACCTTGTGATGCCAACCTTAACAGCACTTTCACAATCTGTTGACTGGAAAATTGGCTTGTTCCCAATGAACATTATATATTACTCTGCCAAGAAATAGTTTCAGTAATCACCTTGCTGCCTAAGTATTATCCCGATTATAGAGTCAGAGTGCAGAAAAGGTGCTTCTACCCATCGAGTCTGCACCGATCATGCTCAACAACTTGCAACCCGAGATGTATGGTGCAGGCAGATCATATCTACAGCAATATAGACTTAGATTATTTTTTAGGGAAAATATGAGAGAAAATGACAAATGACACCAACTATTTGTTAACATATTAAATTTCTGCACAATCAGGCATTTAGTTTAATTCTCCTTCATTTAATCATACAGTGCAGAGGGAAGCCATTCGGCCCATTGAGTCTACACCGACCACAATTCCACCCAGGCCTATCCCCATAACCCTACCTGTTAACCCCACTAACCTCCTGACACTAAGTCAATTTAGCATGGCCAACCAACCTAACCCACACATCTTTAAATTGTAGGAGGAAACCCACACAGACACAGGGAGAATGTACAAACTCCAACTTGTATTGAGGTGTTATCTTTACATGATTAGGGTTATTGAAATACAGTACAGGTTACTGAACTTCATTCACCCATAGAAGGGGTTTTTTTGGAGAGGCTACATTTACAACTGAACTCAAATTTCTGGTAACTGTAAATCAGATGCAAATTGTACCAGGGAAAAAAGACACATTCGACCCTGTCTTAAAACTAAATCCCCGGAAGAAGTTTTATTATAAAATTTAGAGAATGTGAAGTATAAATAAAAACTAAATTTTGAATACCCTTAACACATGCTTGAAGCTAGACTTATTTCCTTTGCCGTTTGAGAGACTTTGCTATAAGAAAGTTGGATGGAGCTTGGCAGCAGAGAATTACAAATGATCAGGCAGTAACAGCAGATCAGAGCTATTGGATGAACTGTATAACAAGCTTTATGAAAAATCCTGAGCATTTAAAAAAAAAATCAGCAATAAAAATAGATTTAAATGTTTAAATTATATGCTGAATGTGTATGGTGAGAACAATTATATTGTCCCAGCACAAAGCAGAAAGCACCGATTCAGTAACAACCTCACAAACTTTACACTCTTACAATATCTTATAGTAATATTCTTCCTTAGTGGAAAAGCTTCATGTGGCATCTTTTACATTAGGAGATCCATGGACGACTTCGAGCTCTGTGGTGCATTACATTTACTTTAGGCAACAGGCATATCTGTGGGTCTTTGATGCTGGCATTCCAAAGTAGGTTGAGTCATCTACATACGAACTAGGAGCAGGAGCTGGCCATTCAGCCCCTGAAGCCCTCTTGGCCATTCAATAAAATGATGGCTGATCCGGTTGTGGCCTTAACCCCTTTCCTTCTTACCCCTATACCTTTTGACTCTCCTGTCTACCAAGAATCTGTACATAGCACTCCAGATGTGATCTTACCAATACCCTATGACACCACTTATTACATTTCTGCACAATCAGGCATTTAGTTTAATTCCCCTTCATTTAATTATAGAATTCCTACATTGCAGGAGGCCATTCAGCCCATTGAATTTGCATTGACCAGAATCCCACCCAGGCCCCATCAACCCTATTAACCTCCTGACACTAAGGGGCAACTTAGCATGGCCAATCAAACCAATCCACACATCTTTGGACTGTGGGAAGAAACCGGAGCACCTGGAGGAAACCCTATTAACTACTGCAAAACCTGCTCTTTCACCAGAACAGTGCTGATCCTTTATCAGATGAATGCTGAAGGACGGATAAAGGAGCAGTGCACGGAAAGCCTGATTCCAAATAAACCATTGGGCTTTAACCTGGTGTTGAGAGAGACGTCTGCTCCTAAATTTTCTCAGTACTCTTGTAATTATTTCAAGTTCCTCCTTCCCTTTCACTTCGATGCACAATTATTTTTGAGACGTCATTTGTATCCTCTATAGTGAAGACAGATGCCAAATATCTGTTTAATTCATCCACATTTTCCTTAATTCCCCAGACACTCTGCCAAAGGGCAACATTCATTTTACTATTTTTATTTTTAAATACCTGTAGAAACCTTTAGTTTTTTTATATTTCTAGCTTGTATTTTTTCCTCATACTTTTTTTTGTTTTTATTCCAATTCAATCAAATCAAGTCCAATTCAGAGTCTCAGCAAGTTGAGACATTCCCCATCCAAGCTGGCAAGACAGGGCTCTCATCTCCTGTTTCCTGGAGCAGACGAGTGAAGGAGCAGAGAGACAGATAAGAAATTACCTGTTAAAAACCTGTTTAAATAAGTTTAAAGCACTTCTGTAGTAAGAACTTACCTGTAGAACTGTTTAAATCATTTAAAAGCATTTTTGCGGGCTTTTTGTATTTACCACTTTAAGAATTCTAAGGGAGTGGATAGCAGGGAGTTGTGGGGGAGGAGGCTTTAAAACAGCGCCAGGTTTAAAAGGAGGCCTGGTGTAGACAGCGGGCAGTGGACTGAGTGGGAAGCAGAGTGAGATATTAGGGCTTAGGATCAAAAGGGCTGGGGGAAAAAGGGCTAGGTAAGTTCGTGTGGAAATTTTCAATACTACTACAGTGAATAATGGAGGGGCATGTGATGTGTTGTTTCTGTATGATATGGGAGCTGGTGGACCCCAAGGTCCTTCCCAGTGACTATGTCTGCAGTGAGTGCAGGTTGCTGGAGGAGCTCCAACTCAAGGTAGATGAGCTGGCCTCTGAGCTACAGACACTGAGGCTCATCGGGGGAGAGAGGGTGCCACTGTCAATGGGGTGCAAGTGACATCCACCCCTCCTAGACTGGCTAACTCTAAGGGTCAGGAACAAGAGGGGGCTGCTGAGAGGAGGAAGGAGGGTGGGGAGCGGAGGAAGGGGGGTGGGGAGCGGAGGAAGGGGGGTGGGGAGCGGATGCCTCAGCCTCTCAATCTGCATAACAGGTTTGAGGTGCTTGCTTCCAGTCTGGACGAGAACGAGGGAGGTGAGGTTGGTGAGCAAACTGCACACGGTACAGTGATGCAGCAGGACATAGGCAAAGAGAAGGTGAAAAGGAACATATTAGTAATTGGGGATAGCGGGGTGAAGGGTATTCGACACTGTCCTTTGTCACAATGACAAAGTGCACAGAAGGGTGTGTAGTCTGCCTGGTGCTCGGGTCCGGGATGTCGCATTTGGGCTGCAGAGGAACCTGGAACGGGAGGGTGAGAATCTGGTCGTTGTGGTACATGTGGGTGTCAGCGACGTAGGCAAAATGCAAACTGAGGATCTGGGGAGGGAGTATGAAAAGCTGGGAATGGAATTAAAAAGTAGAACCGACAAGGTGGTTATCTCCGGACTACTGCCTGAACCAAGTGCAGACAGGCGTAAGGTTGATAAGATTAAGGAAGTGAATGGGTGGCTCAGGGATTGGTGTGGGAGGAACGGGTTTGAATATATGGGGCATTGGCATCAGTATTGGGGTAGGTGGGACCTGTTCGGGTGGGATGGGGTTGGTCTGAACCGTGCTGCGACCGGTGGCCATTACAGAGACGTGGCTGCAAGGTGACAGGGACTGGGAGTTGAATGTCCAGGGATATCAAGTGTTTAGGAAGGATAGGCGGGAGGAAAAAGAGGGGGGCGTAGCTCTGCTGATTAAGGATAGCATCAGGGTGGTAGCAAGGGATGATATAGAAACCAAGGAGCAGAACGTGGAATCGTTGTGGGTGGAGATTAGGAACAGCAAAGGGAGGAAGACACTGGTGGGTGTCGTCTATAGGCCCCCAAATAATGATCTGGAGGTGGGGCGGGCTGTTAACGCGCAAATAAGTGCGGCGTGCAGGAATGGAACGGCCGTAATTATGGGAGATTTCAATCTACATATTGATCGGTCGACCCATTTTGGACGCGGTGGGCTCGACGAGTTGTTCTTGGAATGTTGCCGGGATAGTTTCCTTGAACAGTGTGTGTTGGAGCCGACGAGGGAGTGAGCTATCTTGGATCTGGTGTTATGTAATGAGGCAGGTAGAATTAGGGACCTTGTGGTGAAGGATCCTCTTGGGGAGAGTGATCATTGTATGGTGGAGTTTCTGGTGAAGGTGGAGGAGGAGAAAGTGGGTTCCCGGACACACGTCCTTTGTTTGAACAGAGGGGAGTACGGTAGGATGAGAGAAGAATTGGCGAATGTTGACTGGGGGAGCACGTTGGAGGGAGGGTCTGCTGAGGAGCAGTGGAGGATCTTTAAGGAGATCTTTCTTGGTGCTCAGCAGAAATTTATTCTGATGGTTAAAAAGGACAGTAGGAGGAGAGGTAATAAGCCGTGGATAACAAAGGAGGTGAAGGAAAGTGTTAAATTAAAAGCGGAAGTGTTTGGAGTAGCTAAGAGTAGTGGGCGAGAAGAGGATTGGGAGAGGTTTAAATGTCAACAAAGATTGACTAAGAAGTTGATAAAGAAGGGTAGGAGAAGCTATGAAGCTGGGCTAGCGCTTAATATAAAAAAGGATAGCAAGAGTTTTTATAAATATATAAAAAGGAAGAGGCTGGCTAGGGTGAACGTTGGACCCTTAGAGGATGAGGGGGGGGACTTAGTGGTAGGGGATGGGGAAATGGCTGAGGTCTTGAATAACTTTTTTGTTTCGGTCTTCACGAAGGAAGACGTGAATAATTTGCTGGGTGTTAGCGATGGAAAGGTGGTAGGAGTGGAGGGTCTCAATGACATTGTTGTTTCTAGAGAGGCAGTGCTCGACAGACTGGAGGGACTGATTGTGGACAAGTCCCCAGGACTGGATGGAATGCATCCGAGGGTTCTGAAAGAAATGGCGGAGGTGATAGTGGATGCCTTGGTGGTTATTTTCCAGACGTCGCTGGATTCCGGGGAAGTGCCAGAAGATTGGAAAGCGGCTAATGTTACGCCGTTGTTTAAGAAGGGTGGCAGGCAAAAGGCAGGGAATTATAGGCCAGTTAGTTTAACGTCTGTTGTAGGTAAAATGTTAGAATCCGTCATCAAGGAGGAAATAGCGAGGCATCCTGAGGGGAATTGCTTGATAGAGCAGACGCAGCACAGTTTCATTAAGGGGAAGTCATGTCTGACAAATTTATTGGAGTTCTATGAGGATGTGTCTAGGGCGGTGGATAGAGGAGAGCCGGTGGATGTGGTCTTTCCTGATTTTCAGAAGGCGTTTGGCAAGGTACCTCACGAGGTTATTGCAGAAGGTAAGGGGGCATGGAGTTGGGGGGAGGGTGTTAGCGTGGATAGAGGATTGGTTGTCAAATAGGAGGCAGAGAGTGGGGGTCAATGGGTGCTATTCAGATTGGCGGTTGGTGACTAGTGGAGTGCCCCAGGGGTCGGTGCTGGGGCCTCAGCTATTTACCATTTATATAGATGATCTGGAGGAGGGAACCGAGTGTAGGGTGTCGAAATTTGACACCAAGACTGGGGGAACGGCAAATTGCACGGAGGGTGTGGAGAGTCTGCAGAAGGACCTAGATAGGCTGGGCAAATGGGCCAGGAAATGGCAAATGGAATTTAATGTTGGCAAGTGCGAGGTGGTCCACTTTGGTAGGAAGGACTATTTCTTACGTGGCGAAAAACTGCAGCAGGCGACGGTGCAGAGGGACCCCGGGGTCCTTATGCACGAGTCGCAAAAACCCAGCCTGCAGGTGCAGCAGGTGGTCAGGAAGTCAGGAAGGCTAATGGGATGCTGGCCTTCATAGCGAGGGGGATTGAATATAAAAGTAGGGAGGTCTTGCTGCAGCTGTATAGGGCATTGGTGAGGCCGCAGCTGGAGTACTGTGTGCAGTTTTGCTCGTCGCACTTACGCAAGGATATTTTGGCCTTGGAGGGAGTGCAGAGGAGGTTTACTAGGCTGATACTGGAGTTGAGGGGGTTGAGCTATGAGGAGAGGCTGAATAAACTAGGCTTGTACTCGTTAGAGTTTAGAAGAATGAGGGGAGATCTCATTGAGACGTATAAGATGATGAATGGGATGGATAGGATAGAGGTGGAGAGACTCTTCCTGCTCAGAAAGGACAGTAGGACTAGGGGGCACAGCCTCAAGATAAGGGGGGGGCGGTTTAGAACGGAGTTGAGGAGGAACTTCTTCACTCAAAGGGTGATGAATCTCTGGAATTCTCTGCCCGTTGAGGTGGTGGAGGCTGCCTCGCTAAATATTTTTAAGACGTGGGTTGATGGGTTTTTGATAAACGAGGGGATTAAGGGTGATGGGGAGAGGGCGGGAATGTGGAACTGAGCCACGACAGATCAGCCATGATCTTATTGAATGGCGGGGCAGGCTCGAGGGGCTAGATGGCCTACTCCTACTCCTATTTCTTATGTTATGTCTTGGGATGATCTACATGATCCAAGCTGATTGGAGTAGGCATAGCTCCTCCTCCAAGGCTTGATCTCATTTGCATCTTAGCCAAAAGGCCCAGAGGCTACTTTTAAAAATTGCTTCAAGTGAAGCTAAAATGTAACCTAATGACTTCAACCAAGCACAGCATGTTGATACTACGCTTGATCTTAGCCAGAGATGGTACTGTATGTCCTTCCCTTAGAGTCTCACTCATTGGAAAGTATCTTTGCTGAATGTTACAAAATATCTTCTTCAATGTCTCACTGCATTTCTGCTGACTTATTCCTCAACCCAGAGTTTGCCAAACTTTTCCAGCCATGGAGCACCTCGTGACCTCCCAGGAATAAAAGGGAACCCTCAACATTTTTGTCATCTCAACGAGAGGAAGCACAAACATACTTAACATGTCGACGACAGGTTTTAACTCCTTCTGTAGACCTCCTTCATGGCCTGCTTAGATGAACCCGCTGTTAAAGCCCCCCCTCCCACAAATCTCTACCTAAAGACCCCCCCTCCCATGTATGCCCCCTCCAAGTTTTTTTTATTGTCACAAGTAGTCTTACATTAACATTGCAATGTAGTTACTATGAAAATCTCCAGCCCCCTCACAAAACATTTAGTTATTTGCTAGATTCTTTCTTTCTTTCTTTAGGAAAGTGTGTTCTTGGGATGTGGTTGACACTGCCAAGGTTACAATTTCTCTTAGAGTGCTTGCCTCCACCACACCATCACTTTGTTACCACATAGACCACTGCTGTGTTCGCTCAACCACTTTTCTGCCCAGCAACAGGAAAAGATACAAGAAATTAAATTGGCCAGAGCCTGCCCTCTGAGCATTGGCTGCTATTGGAAGCCAACACTCAGAGGGGATAGGCTGCGAATTTGATTTTGTTTTCCTTTGATTTGGGGCCATTGCTCTTTTTCAAATCTTTGCTTCAACCAACTTGTATGCATTTTAGTTAGCGTGCCTATTTATTTTTGAGTTTAAAAAATACTGCCTTTTTGTCATAATGCTGCAAGAACCTCTGTGGAACCTGAGGAGGCTTCTCACAGAACTGCAGGGTTTCATGGAGCCAAGTTTGGAAACCCTGCTATAAACCTAATTCCCCAGTCACTTTAGCCAGCTCTGACTTTATACCCTCCCAATTGCTCTCATGTTCTCAGACCCCTCTCCTAGCTCCCAAACTGCACGTGACGTTTAATTGAATTTGACCAATTTCAACAACGCCTTCCAAACCTACAACCGCTGCCATCAAGAAGGACAAGGACAGCAGTAGCATGGCGACACCACCATCTGAAAGTTCCCCTCCAAAATACACACCATCCTAACTTGGAACTATATCAAATGTCCTTCACTGTTGCTGGGTCAAAATCCTGGAACTTCCTTCCCTCTGGATTTACCTCCACATGGGCTGTAAGCAGTTCAAGGTGCTAGCCCAGCAGCACCAGCTCAAGGGTAAATTATGGATGGATAATAAATGTTGGCCTATCCAGTGACACCCACAACCTGTGAAAGCATGATTTTAAAAATTCTATCATATCAAGATAACGGCATTGGACTGGGGTAAGCACAGTAAGAAATCTCAACACCAGATCAAGTCCAACAGGTTTATTTGGTAGCACAAGCCACAAGCATTCAGAGTGCTGTATTCATTGCATGTTACCTGATCCAAAATTGTCTGCTCTCAGGTTGGCTCTACCACTTACTACTCTAAGGAACTCTGAAAATACTGAATGTGTCTTCCAGGATACGTCTGCCAATCTGATTCACCGAACAGAGATTAAAATTACCCACAATAATCACCTTTTCTTTCTCATAAGCCCTCATTATTTCTCACTGTACACTTCATCCTACAGTGTGGTTATTGTTAGGGGGCCTTTAAACTACTCCCACAAGTGACTACTTATCTTTACTATTTCTCAACTCTATCCAAACAGATCCTGAGAATCGAAGTCCTCTCTCCCTATTATACTAATGGCATCCTTACTTAGAGCTGGTGGTTAGCACTGCTGCCTCTCAGCGCCAGGCTCCCATGTTCAATTCCAGCCTTGGGTCACTATCTGTGTGGAACCGGCACATTCTCCCTGTGTCTGCATGGGTTTCCTTTGGGTGCTCCGGTTTCCTCCCACAGTCTAAAAAGGGGTGGTGGTTAGGTGCTAAATTCTCCCTCAGTGTACTCAAACAGGTGCCAGAGTGTGGCGACTGGAGGATTTTCTCAATAACTTCATTGCAGTGTTAATGTAAGCCTACTTGTGACACTAATAAACTTTTAAAAAACTGCCCCATCTCAACCTAGCTTCTCTTACTTTCAAAACGTCCTGTACCCCTGAATAGTCAAGTCCCAATCTTTGTCATCTTGCAGCCATGCCTTGTAATGGCTATCAGATCATACATTTTTATTTCTGAGTTGTTGGTTATCTGATTTCTTACGAATGCCACATGGATTCTGATAGCTATCAGTTCTATTTTATTATTTTTACAATCTCTGGCACAGTCCCTTCTTGTTACACTCTTATCACTCCTTGACTTATATTTCCTATTTAATTGATCACATCCACCAAAACTTGAATCTTTGTCCAGACTATTTAGTTTAAAGGCCTCTATCACACTGGTTATATTACTAGAACACTGGTCCCAGCACTAGCATCATAAATTGAAACACATTTCTCCCACACCAACCTAGCGTGAGCAGCACGGTAGCACAGTGGTTAGCACTGCTCCTTCACAGCTCCAGGGATCCGGGTTCGATTCCCAGCTTGGATCATTGTGTGGAGTTTGCACATTCTTCCCGTGTCTCCGGTTTCCTCCCACAGTCCAAAGATGTGCAGGTTAGGTCGATTGGCCATGCTAAAATTGCCCATAGTGTCCTCAGATGCATAGGTTAGAGGGATTAGTGGGTAAATATGTGGAGATTTGGGGTAGGGCCTAGGTGGGATTGTGGTCAGTGCAGTTCGATGGGCCAAATGGCCTCTTTCTGTGCTATAGGGATTCTGTGATTTCTAACCTTTGAGTCACGCATTCAAGTCTAATTTTATTTACCCTGTGCCTAATTGTTTGTGGCTCAGGTAATAATTGAGAGATTACCACCTTTGAAGGTTCTGCTTTTTAAATTTAGCCCCTATCTGTTCACAGTCCCTAAACTCTTTTCCAGTCCTAGCTATGTCTTTGGTACTACATGAACCACAACTATTGAACCTAATGAAAGAAGAGCTGCTAGTTACATCAGTTGCACTGGTTTGGTGAAAATCATAATTAACACTGCCAGAATAGCAGGAAAGGAAAACATAGATCGATGTTCTATCAAGTTGCAAGGTTGTTTTTAAGCCATTTATTTTGCTCAGAATCTGGCAAGCAAAGATTTGGAAGCCAGGTTATAAGCTAACTCTGCCTCCTTTATACTGACAGCAGGCTCAGGTTTCTTGAGTCTCCATTTCCTCTGCTAGGATAAGAGAGAGTTAGAATTAACAGACAGTCAGGATCACAGCAGCCAGTTCAGGAGAGGAGTTGGTAGTTCAGTGGACTACTCTAGACCAGCAATCCAGAGACTCAGGAGACCTGGGTTCAAATGCCACCATATGGTGAAATCTGAATTCAACAAAAATCTGGAATTAAAGTTTAATGATGACCATGATTATCAGCAAAACTCATCTCATTCACTAATGTCCTTTAGGGAAAGAAATCTGCCATCCTTGCCTGCTCTGACCTACAGGTGACTCCAGGTCCGCAGCAATGTGGTTCAATATTAACTTGCCCTCTCAATGGCAATTAGGGATAGGCAATAAATGCTGACCCAGTGTCACTGGTACAAATTTTATAAATGCCAGCTGGTCTCCTGGAATTCAAAACAAACAAGGGGCACTTTCAAGGTGTCAACTGTGCTGGAGTAGAAAATGCAGAATTACTTCAGAGGATAGAAAAACTCAAAAAAAAGGGCTTACGAGACTCCAGTCCAAAATTATGAGGATCTCTTTTAATACTAGCGCCTCCAACCACCTGTCCCGGTCCCCCCATGTCTACAATATAGTTAAGAAAGCCCACCAACATCTCACTTTCACAGGAGGCTAAGGAAATTTGGTGTGTCTGCTGTGAGTCTCACCAGGTTTTAAAGATACAGGATATGCCATAGAAAACATCTTTCTGGTTGTATCACAGTTTGGTATGGCTCCTGCTCTGTCCATGGCAGCAAGAAACTACAAAGGGTCGTGACTGAAGTCCAGTCCATCATACAAACCAGCCTCCCATCCATTGACTCCACCTACACTTCTCCCTGCCTTGGTAAAGCAGCCAGCATAATCAAGGACCCAGACATCTTCTCTTCCATCAGGAAAAAGATAAAAAGTCTAACGTCACATACCAAATGGCTCAAAAACAGCTTCTTCCCTGCTGCCAGACTTTTGAAAAGATGCATCTTATATTAAGTTGATCTTTCTCCACACCTTACCTATGACTGTAGCACTACATTCTGCACCCACTCCTTTCCTTCTCTATGAATGGTATGCTTTGTCTGTATAGCGCGCAAGATACAAAACTTTTCACTGTATACTAACGCATGTGGCAATAATAAATCAAATCAAACTCACACCCCAAAATATTTTTAAAACATGACCCGTGACAAACCGAATATATCAATTATCAAGCCAACTCCAATTGTGGTATATGAAATTTCAACCACTGCTTATTATATTCCTCAGATACAAGTCCTCATACAACCAAAGCAAAATGTTTCAAGTGCTGGAAATCAGACATAAACACTATGATGGAAATCACAGGGCACAAATTTATCAGAACCCCTCCGATGAAAAGTCACAACCTGAAACATCTACTCTTTTGGTGACATCCTGGAAAATATGAACTATGAACTTTTTTCCATAACTTGGGAGCCTCCTTTTAGAACACAACATAGAACACTACAGCACAAACAGGCCCTTTGGCCCACAAGTTGCACCGATGCGACAGGCCGATATAGAAGACAAAATCCACCATTGCTCCCAATGTGCCAGCTGACCAAGGGAGAGAGTATTTGATGATCAGGATCTCAAACCTGAGACTAAGGTCATAGTTTATAAGATTATACATGATGCGGTTGCGACATCACAACATGCATTTATACAGCATCTAACTACAGGATAACAGACTTAATCATAGAAGCACAAAGACCAATTTGCCTGTTTTTCATAGAAACCCTACAGTGCAGGAGGCCATTCATTTGAGAGGAGAAAAAGAGAGACTGGAGGTGCTCCCCTCTGTAAGAAAAACATGGTCCCTTGGGTTGTACATCAGAAGACTATCAGCATCCAACATCTGGAGGACATTAGCGATGAGGAGAGGTTGGATAAACTCGGTTTGTTCTCACCGGAATGAGAGGTTGAGGGGAGACCTGATAGAGGTCTACAAGATTGAGGGGCATGGACAGAGTGGATAGTCAGATGCTCTTTCCTAGGGTAGGAAAGTCAAGTACTAGGGAACATAGGTTTAAAGTGCATGGGGAAAAGTTTAGAGGAGATGTGCAAGGCAACTTTTTTTTTTACATAGAGGGTGGTGAATGTCTGGAACATGCTGTCTGGGGAGCAGGTACAATAGCAACATTTAAGGGACAACCGGACGAATACATGAATAGAATGGGAATGGAAGGATACGGACTCTGTGAATGCATACGGTTTTAGTTTAGGCAGGTTTCATGACGGAGGCAGGCTTGGAGGGCAGAAGGGCCAGTTCCTTTGCTGTACTTTTTGTTCTTTGTAACTGCACCACAACATTTCTTCTTTGAGTAGTGAATCTGAAATTATTTACCACAGAGCTGTGGAGGTTGGGTTATTAAGTAGATTCAAGGAAAGCAACTTAAGGAAATAAAGTGGGAAAGCGGAGTTGAGGATTGTATCAGAACAATATTGATTTTTTTAAAGTTTATTTGTTAATATCACAAATAGGCTTACAAAATAAAGTTACTAAAAGAATCTCCTAGTTGCTACACTCCAGCACCTGTTCAGGTACACCAAGGGAGAATTTAGCATGGCTAATACACTTAACCAACTGTGGGAGCACCAGGCAGAAACCCACACATGCACGGGGAGAGCGTACAAGTCCCACACAGCAGTGACCCAAGCTGGGAATCAAACCCAGGTCACTGGCGCTGGTGAGGCAGTGCTAACCGCTATGCCAATCTACTCATTGAATGGTGGAGTAGACTCAAAGGGCTGAATGGCCTACTTCTGCTCCTATACCTTATAATCTTAAATCCTCACCGAATACGAGAATAGTGGCTAATGTTTTACTACTATTCAAGAAAGGAGAAAGGGATAACCTAGGAAACATCAGTCCAGTCAGCCTAGAATCAGTAATAGGGCAGTTGATGGAAATCAATAGAGAGAAAATAAACTTTCATTAGAAAGATAGTCAAGAAGAACTAGCATGGATTTATTAACACAATCACATTTTGATTGTACTCTGGGATAGCAGGGAAGGCTGATCAAAGTAGTGCAGTATACAGACTTTCATCAGGCATTCAACAAAATGTCACGCAAGAGCCTTATTAAAATGGAAGCCCACGGAATGAAAGGTCAAGCGGCAGGATACAGAATCAATTCAATGTCAGGAAGCAAAGAGTGGGACAGATGATGTTTTCCACACTGGGTGGGGGTTTGCAATGGTGTCCCCCAAGTGACAGTTTTGAATCTATCACTATCAATTTTTATGAAAAAGCTAGACTCTGGTGTTGATTCAGAGCATTAAATTTTACAGATACTACCAAGCTTGACAATGCAGAAAACAGTGATGAAGATAGGCAGAAACTTCAGAATGACTGCACATTGAGGAAGATGCTAGCTAAAAAAGCTGGTTGAAGCAGATTTCTGAAATAATTTTAGAAGTGAGTTGGACAGATAGAGGACAAGGGATTTATGGGATTATAAAAAGCAGTCTTCCAGTCACAAAACACCCTTTAAACATTTTGCTTTCCTGCCTACCAACAAGCCAATTTTGGATCCAACTTGCCACTTTCCCTTGGATCCATGTGCAGACAGGTATGCCATGTAGGACCTTGTCAAAGGCCTTGCTAAAGATGACTACACCAAATGTGTTCCTTCATTGGTCCTCCTTGTATCAGCTCAAAAAATCAAGTTAATCTGGCATGTTCTTCCCTAAACAAATCCATGCTGACTTGATTAATCGTGCCCATCTACATGGCGATTTATCCTATCAATTTTTTCCAATGATTTTCCCACCATGGAGGTTAGGCTGAATGGCCTGTAATTACTCAGCATATCCCTTTCTCCATTTTTAAACAATGAAACAACTTTAGCAGTGTCCCAGTCTTCTGACATGATGCCTGCAGCCAGGGAGGATTGGAAAATTATGGTCAAAGCCTTTGCTATGTGTTCCTCAAACTACGACTCCTAGTTCTGGATTCCCCCACGATTGGGAACATTCATTCTAAATCTAGCCTGTCTAACCCTGTTAGAATGTCATAAGTTTCTAAGAGATCCCCTCTCACTCTTCTAAACTCCAGTGAATATAATCCTGATGATATTATCTTTTGTCTCCAACTGGCCTTCTTGAACTTTTAAGTATTTATAAACATACTTGGGGCTTTCCTGGCTTTTTAATTGCCAATATTTTTTCATGTCTTTGTTTTACTTTCCTAATTTCTATTTTAATTTCAACCCTGTACTTTCTATACTCCAAACATTCTGCAGCATTGAGCCTATGGCACCTGACAAGCTTTCTTTTTTTGTCTTACTCTGCTCTGCACACTTTGATGCTGGCAAGCCTGTGAAGGTGGGGGGGAAGATGGAGAGGACAGCCTAAATTAGAAAGTCCCACCATTTTGCTTTGTGGGAATCCTCTCTAGTTTTTCCCTTGAATATCTCAAACTTGAATATCTCAAAATTTATCTTCAATTGTTGTTTCCAGTCCATTTTCACCCAATCACATCTCAGCTTAGTAAAACTGGCCTTTCCCTCCCTCCGCCCACCACTTAAAACTTTTAGTCTTGAGCTTTCTTTCTCCTTTTCCATAACTATTTTAAATTTTACTGAATTATGATTTAGGAATAGATGCTGGCCAGGTGGTGATCCCAGAAACTCCCTTGCTCTTTTTCAAAAAGTGCAATGGGCCATTTTACATCGACTTGAGGATAGCTGGGATCTTAGTTTAATTCCTCATCTCGAAAATTGGCACCTCCTTAGAACCTAACCTGGCATTTGAGTGCAGTAGTGGGTACTAACCTCTGGGCTAGATTTTGAACTTACAAACTTATGATTCAGAAACAAGATTACCACTGAGACATGACTGACACCCAAGTCACTATAATGAGCACAAACACAGTCTGACATTTCAACACAGTACCGTGAAGAGTTGCATTGTTGAAGAAGTCATCTTTAGTCTCCTTACTTTGCCTTCTTAGGCAGATGTAAAAAATCTTATTGTGCTGTTTTTAAAATAGACAACTTTTCATTGAAAGCTAAAATGTGGCCAGGGCACAAAGAGTGCCATCAAAACCCTAATCTCATTACTGGTTGTGGGTTCCTGCTATGCAGATGTTGACTGCACATTTGCACACATAATAGTGATTACATATCAAAACTAACTAATGTCAAGAAGGCACTTTGCAAAGTCTTCAGGTGACAAAAAGCACTAGGTAAAGCAAGTTTCTCTCTTCATGGTGCCCCGTTTTCTCGTTTAGCATGACTGAAGATACAACTGATCACACATTTGACCCCAGATCTGCCAGCTAAATTCACCTTAAACAGGCCGAACATTTCATACAAGGTAATTCCTTCTGAATCTCAAGTTGTTGCTGATTTCTACATCTGCTTGCTCAGAGCATGAATCAGCAACTTGAGAAATGAGAATAAAAACATTCAAAATAAAGCATCAAACTGGCTATCAGAGCTTGCAGTGGTGCAACATGGCGCCCTGCCAGTTTACTGATTTCCATTACAAGATGCTTGCTGTGCACCCTCACTTTCAAGAAGTGATTGCACAGTTTTAAAGAGGGAGTCACAGCTCCAGGCTCCTTTTTCAAAATATGTATCATGTTTTTAATTCTGGCCTCTTGTAGATTCCCAATTTAATCAATCCACCATCAGTGTTTGTGCCTTCAGCCTTCCTGCCACACTGCAACTGTTCTATGATTCTAAGCTCTAAACTCTTAGACACTTAAAAGTTTATTAGTTGCAAGTAAGTGTACATTAACACTGCAATGAAGTTACTATGAAATTCCCCTAGTCGCCACATTCCAGCGCCTGCTTGGGTCAATGCACTAATCTGCATATCTTTCAGACTGTGGGAGGAAACCCACGCAGACATGGAGAACATGCAGACTCCACTTAGATAGTGGCCCTAGACAGGAATTGAACCCGGGTCTCTGGCACTGTGAGGCAGCAGTGCTAACCACTGTGCCTTTCCCTTTTCACTCCTTCAAAAATGTTCTTTAAAATATACCCACCTGACCAAGTTTTTATCATCTGTGCTACTATTACTATGTGGCTCAGTGCCAAATTGTGCTTGATAACATTTCTGCGACATGTCATGGGACATATTACTAAGTAAAAGTGCTACTTAAATGCAAGCTGTTGATGGTCTTCATTCATCGTTAACTTTGATACCACCTAAGGAGGGAAGAATTCAATATGCTTCTGAGATGGTGATTAAGAGAACCAAATTGACATTAATAAATATCCAGTCATAACCCAGAAGGGCCTTGACGGTCAATAATTGATGTTAGAGAGGGGAAAGGTGGGCTATTAGGTTAAGTAAACTTTCCAAGTAATCAGTCTCTTTAATGTCTAAGGACGACAACGGCACAACTGAAGGCAAGAGGCAGAGGTGGCAATGTTACAGAGGAAGGCAGAGCTTAAACAGGGTCAGTGACTCAGCTGAGTATTTCAGCTGGTGCCATTTTTCTATCTTCTCCCCACAACCATGTATTCTTTTCAAATAATAATCTTATGCCCTCTTGAATGCCTCCATTGCAGCTGTCTGCTTCACACACTCAGGCAGTTCATTCTGGACCCTACTCACTTGCCGTGTGAAAAAAAGCTCTCATCATTTCTACTTCTTTTGAAAATTACTTTAAATCTGAAACCTCTTGATCATGATCCCTTCACGAGTGGGCAGTTTCTCCCTATTTATTCTGTCCAGGCTCCTCATGAATTTAAATATCACTATCAAATCTCCTCTCAACATTCTTTAGGATCAGGCAGGCTAGGAAGGTGTTTGTCTGGAGTAAGGGGAGATACGAAGAAGTCAGGAAGTTACTTGGACAAACAAACTGGAAGGAGGCGTTCTTAGGGAAAAGTACCGAAGGAAGGTGGCGGATATTCAAGGAATGTTTGTCTGGAGCTATGGGTGACAACGTTCCGATGAGACAAGGGGGTTTTGGTAGGTCAAGGGAACCGTGGTGCACGAAGGCTGTGTTGAACCTAGTCAGGAGGAAAGGGAAGGTGTACAAAAGGTTCAGGGAACTTGGAGAGGTTAAGGATCTTGCGGAGTACAAGGACTGTAGAAAGGAGCTTAAAAGGGAAATTAGGAGAGCCAGAAGGGGTCATTAGAAGACCTTGGCGGGTAAGATTAAGGAGAATCCCAAGGCCTTTTATAAATATGTGAAAGGTAAAAGGATGAGAAGAGAAGGGATAGGACCTATAAAAGGTGAAGGGGGTAAGGTCTGTGTGGAACCAGAAGAAATGGCAGAGGTGCTTAATGAGTACTTTGCCTCAGTATTCACGGTGGAAGCTGATCTGGGAGATTTTGCTACGGATTTGCAGCAGATGGAAAAGATTGAGTTTGTGGATATTAAGGTGGAGGATGTATTAGAACTTTTGAATTCTATCAAGATTGATAAGTCGCCGGGACCAGATGGGACATACCCCAGGATACTGTGGGAGGCGAGGGAAGTGATTGCAGAGCCCCTGGCGATGATCTTTGCGTCGTCAATGGAGACGGGAGAGGTTCCGGAAGATTGGAGGATTGCGGATGTAGTCCCTATTTTCAAGAAAGGGAACAGAGATAGCCCGGGAAATTACCGACTGGTGAGTCTGACCTCAGTGGTTGGTAAGCTGATGGAAAGGCTTCTGAGGGACAAGATTTACGACCATTTGGAGAGGTTTGACATGATCAGGAATAGTCAGCATGGATTTGTCAAGGGCAGGTCATGCCTTACGAGCCTAGTTGAGTTCTTCGATAATGTGACTGAACACATTGACGAAGGAAGTGCCGTGGATGTGGTGTACATGGACTTCAGCAAGGCGTTTGATAAGGTCCCCCATGCAAGACTTCTTGAGAAGGTGAGAGGGCATGGGATCCGAGGGCCTTTGGCCTTGTGGATCAAGAACTGGCTTGCCTGCAGAAGGCAGAGAGTGGTTGTGGATGGGTCTTTTTCTGAATGGAGGTCAGTCACCAGTGGAGTGCCCCAGGGATCTGTTCTAGGACCCTTGCTGTTTGTCATTTTCATAAATGACCTGGATGAGGAAGTGGAAGGATGGGTAAGTAAGTTTGCTGATGACACAAAGGTCGGTGGTGTTGTGGATGGTCTGGAAGGATGGCAAAAGTTGCAGCAGGACATAAATAGGATGCAGGACTGGGCGGAGAAGTGGCAGATGGACTTCAACGCGGATAAATGCGTAGTCGTCCATTTTGGCAGAACCAATGGGATGAATGAGTACACTATCAAGGGCAGGAGTCTTGGTAGTGTTGAGGAGCAGAAGGATCTTGGGGTCCGGGTCCATAGGACTCTTAAATCGGCCTCGCAGGTGGAAGAGGTGGTCAAGAAGGCGTATGGTGTACTGGCCTTCATAAATCGAGGGATTGAGTTTAGGAGTCGGGAGGTAATGCTGCAACTTTATAAGACCCTTGTCAGGCCTCATTTGGAGTACTGTGCGCAGTTCTGGTCGCCTCACTATAGGGAAGACGTAGAAGCTATTGAAAGGGTACAGAGGAGATTTACAAGGATGTTGCCTGGACTGGGAGGCATGCCTTATGAAGTTAGGTTGAGGGAACTGGGTCTCTTTTCCCTGGAGAGACGACCTGATAGAGGTTTATAAAATGTTGAGAGGAATAGATAGGGTGGATTCTCAGAGGCTATTTCCCCGGGTTGAAATGGTCACTACGAGAGGACACAGGTTTAAGGTGCGGGGAGGAAAGTACAGAAGTGATGTTAGGGGTAAGTTTTTCACTCAGAGGGTGGTGAGTGAATGGAATCGGCTACCGTCAGTGGTGGTGGAGGCGAACTCGCTGGGGTCTTTTAAAAGTATGAAGATGAGTATATGGGGTTTTATGGGATTGGGGGTTATAGATAGGTGTTGATGTGATCGGGGCAACTCGTGGGCCGAAGGGCCTGTTTGTGCTGTAGTGTTCTATGTTCTACTCCCAAGGAGGAGTCCCAACTTCTCCAATTTTGCTTCATAACTGAAGTTCATCATCTCTGGAACCATCCTCCTGAATACTCTCTGCACACTCCAATGCCTTTACATCCTTCCTAAAATGCAGCACCCAGAACCAATACTACAGCTGAGATCTAACTAGGATCGACACATTCAACATCGCCTGCATGCTCTTGTGCTCTATGCCCCTATTAATAAAGCCCAAGATACTGTATGCTTTATTTACTGCTCTCTCTGCCTGTTTTTAATAATTTATAAAAATTTACACCCAGCTCCCACACCTTCTTTAGCATAGTACCCTTTATCTTATATTGTCTCTCCATCTTCTCACTGCCAAAATGTACTTCCTCACATTTCTCTGCATTGAATTTCAGCTGTTATCTATTTGCCCATACCATCTACTTGTCCAGGCCCCTTTGAAGTTCGACACTGCCATCCTCACAGTTCAGAATGCTTCTAAGTTTTGTGTTGTTTGCAAATTTTGAAATTGTTCCCTGTACACCAAGGTCTAGATCACAACGTATTACTAGGAAAAGCAAGGGTCCCAATACCAACCACTGGGGAACTCCATTACAAAGCTTGCCCCAACCTCTAAAAATTCTATACACCATTATTTTCTGATGCCACGGTTGTGAAAACCTTAGTTCAGCATGAAAGTGCTGTACAGACATTTCAAACTACTTAAGTTAGTTAAATTTGTCATAAAGAACTATGTTTTTTTTATAAATAATTTTGATCTCCAGGCTTTAGTGTTCAGATATTAAGCTAGTTCATAGAATTCCTATAGTGCAAGAAGGCGGCCATTTGGTCCATCAAGTCAGCACTGACTCTCCGACAAAGCACCTTGCCCAGGTCCTATCCCTGTAACTCCACGTTTACCCCCCTTATTCACCTAACCTATACATCATAGTACACTAAGGGGCAATTTAGCATGGCCAATCCACCTAACCTGCACATCTTTGGACTGTGGGAGGAAACGGGAGCACTTGGAGGAAACCACACAGACAATCTCAGCAAAACAGCAAACTCCACACAGACAATCACCCAAGGCCAGAATTAAACCTGGGTCCCTTACATTGAAAGGCAGCAGTCTAACCACTAACACCCTCATGACATGATTAGCTGTGTTTGGGGTGAGGTCCCTTAGTTAATTCTATGTACTACTGAATTTTGTGTATTGACTTCCATATTCACCTCAGCCACAAATATATGGCACCACCCAAAAGTACTAGTTATCCATTTAGTTGCCATAATTTAACATAATCTCTCATTGTGACCATGTTTTATTATTACTCCCCAATCTAACACAGTCAACCACATCCATCTCCAACACAACATATTCTGCAAAGATTGGATCTGCTGCATTCTGTACAGTATACTGATTACTAACAACTCCTTTCTGCTTGTTTCAAATCTCCTGTGCTATCAGGCTGCTTGTTAAACATCCAGTTAAAACTCCATTTCTAACCAGTCATGCTGAACTGTAGCTTCTACAAAACTGGTATCCTGTTCCACCCCCAAGCTGATCTTCCAATCACTAATCATTTCTGAGACTGTTCATGTCTGCTCTAACACTGCCTGCCCAGCAACATATGCTACTGTTATCCCCAGATTCAGTCTTTCTAATACCCTTCTTACTACCCTCCCATCTTCCATTAGTTTCAGCTGAACCAAAGCTCTGCTGTTCATTTAACTGACACCAAGTCTTTCTAACTCACCCTGACACCCTGCAGTAGCTTTTGATCCTCCAATGTTTCAAATTTAAAGCATTATTTTCTGTATTTACATTCCATATTTGAAGAAGCTTCAATATCAAATCCACCAATCACCTCCACCTCACTAAATCTACAACTCCAAGTCTGCCCCCTTGTATATCCACCTTCCCTTTGATCTGGTGCTTTTGGCACCTCAATCCCACCCTCTGCAATTTCTTCCTTCAACTCCCTCTAACTATAATACCCACCATTGAGGTGAAGCATTTAGCCATGTCTCTTTTTATCTCACGTGGTGGACATATGCCTTAAGGGATCCTGAATCGAGCTATATAAAAGACAAGTAGTTTTTGTTACAGGGCCTCACAAGCATGTAGAATGATACATTACACAGGGTCTCCTACGCCTAGTGAAGTGGGTATTGCGAGTCGAGAATTACAAGCTGATCCCATGCATTCAGATTATGTTGACAAGAGAAGTGGATAAGGAAGTATAGGGTCAAAGACAAATCCTTGAAGGCTCCAGAGCTGAAGTTGTGGATTCTCTGGCCACAACTAATAGGATCGAAGAGGTCAGCAATCCATAGAAGTAAATAACTTTTGCAGGATAGTCAATGGATGGCTCAAAGGCTGCAGTAAGGTGGAGAAGGAAAGAGAGTGCACCATGATCAATCACAGGATGTAGTTTATACTTTTATTAGATCACTTCAATACTGTGGCAGCAACAGAAATTGATTGAAAGATACAAACATGGAGTTGCTGAGAAGATGGCCCAGTGCCTTTAAATATTCTAGAGGGGGAAGGCTCTTATAGAGGTCTATAAAATAATGAGGGGCACAGATCAGCTAGATAGTCAATATCTTTTCCCAAAGACAGGGGAGTCTTTAGAGGGCATAGGTTTAAGGTGAAAGGGGGAGAGATACAAATGTGTCCAGGAGAGAAATTTCTTCACAGAGGGTGGTGTCTGGAACAAGCTGCCAGAGGTAGTAGTTGAGATAGGTACAATTTTATCTTTTAAAAAGCATTTAGATAGTTACTTAGATGTGTATAGAAGGATATGGGCCAAATGCGGGCAATTGGGAGTAGCTTAGGGGTTTATAAAAAAGAGTGGCATGGACAAGTTGGGCCAAAGAGCCTGTTCCACGCTGTAAACCTAGATAGGATGACAGCTTGCAAGGACCAAGTCACATCAGATAAATTTAAGGGGTGCTGATACAATGCAGTTTTCAAAAGGAGACTATCTCAGGAAAGGAGGTAAATTGCAATGTCAGTTAATGGAAACCAAGAAATCATGTCCTCAGCAGATTTTAAAGGCTTAGAGAAAGGACACAAAAGGAAGATTTTAAAAATGAGAACCATTGGATCAAGGATTAGATACAAAGGAGAAAACAGGGTTGGCAAGTTAACTGCAGAGCACGGTCAACCAAAGGAATCCATGAGCACCTTGCAATTACAGAAGCGCAATAAAGTCAGTAAGGTAAATGATTGGGAGTGGAAGAAATGAGGCGGAGGATAAATGTTTCACTGGGCATAGGGACAAAAGGCAGAGGCGATGGAGAGGCTAAGAAGATCGACACCGATGAAGTATCACGACAAATGGAAGGCCAAAAGTAAGGTATGAGTTTGTAAGTGACTTGGGGAAGAGCATTTTTGCCTAGAAGTGGGCTGAGAAAGTTGTGAAATTGGATGAAGGTAGGATACACGGGTGAGGAGAGATAAATGTTTGGAAATGACCTTATCCACAATCTCAACCACTGAACTATAGGCCATGTTAGACAGAAAAGTATTATGGCAGCAATAAATATAGATCACAGTTTATGTAGAAGGACCAAGTTAATGAAAGAAATACTCATGTAACATCTTTTACAATTCTGAAACTTCCTAAAACATTTCACAATGAGTATAGTTTTGGTGGTGTAATTATTTTTATAATGTACAGAGCAAGGCAGTCAATATGCACACAGCAAAATCTCCAGAAATTTGAAAATGGCCAGAAGATTTGTTTTCCATTGTAGTGAAGGATAAATAGATGGCATGGACACTGGCAAGAATTCTCCTGCTCTTCTACAAATAGAAGTGTGCAATCCTTTACATCCATCGACTGTCTATGCTTCCCGCTGCCTCGGCAAAGCAGCCAGCTAACTAAGAACCCCACGTGCCCCATCTTTTTCCTTCGGGAAAAAGCTACAAAAGTCTGAGGTCACATACCAACCGACTCAAGAATAGCTTCTTCCCTGCTGCTGTCAGAGTTTTGACTGGACTTACCTTGCATTAAGTTGATCTTTCTCTACACCCTAGCAATGACTCTAACACTACATCTGCACTCTTTCATTTCCTTCTCTATGAAGGATATGTTTTGTCCTTATAGCACACAAGAAATAATACTTTTCACTGTACGTTAATGCGTGATAATAAAGTCAAAATGTGGTAGACAGGACTTACTTAATGACTCATTTAATGATAGAACCTCAACAGTGGAATCTGAGCTCATGTCTGTGCAATGGAACTTGAACGCGATCATTTAACTCAAGACGAGAATTCCCTCCACTGACAGCACCACATCAAACTTGAGACAGGAAGTGAATTTTTAAAATTTGATTTTTTTGTCACATGTATTGGTATAAATAGGAAAAGTATTGTTTCTTACACGCTATACAGACAAAGCATACTATTTATAGAGAAGGAAAGGAGAGGATGCAGAATATAGTGCTAAAGTCATAGCTAGGCTGTAGAGAAAGATCAACTTAATATATGGTAAATCCATTCAAAAGTCTGACAGCAGCAGGGAAGAAGCTGCAATTATAAAAATAGCAGCAGGACATATCCATAACCAATGCCATTGGTGCTATTCTCAAAAAGCACTATTATTTCACAGGTCATTTGCAGTTTTCACACACTGATTTTGAGGGCAATGAAATTTCCACTGAACAATACTCTTTAGCATTGTACCCAACACATACAGTACGGTACTAACTGTGAGAGCACAAAAAGTGCTTACTCTCTGTATCAGTTTATTATGAAGTAGGAAAAAGAACAAAGTCTTTAGCTAATAGAAGTCCAGACAGCAAGCTAGTAGAAATGACAAGGGATACAATGAGTTTTTTCATATTCAGTGCAAAGAGGAAGCTTCAGTCTGGATAATGAACAAACCCACACAGGGAACAGTAGTGAGCTGGTGGCAGCACTGACAGAATCAATGACCTGCTGTAGTTTCAGGCTGAACAGTGGTGTCAACGTGGCTCAGCTTGGAACACACTTGCCTCACATTAAAGACTGATTTCAAATCCATAAATCAGAAGTTATCAATGTTGAAATTCTTGTGTCATTCGGGTGGCATGGTGATAAAGTGGTTAGTACTGCCACCTCAGTGCCAGGGATCCCAGTTCAAATCAGGTCTCGGGTCATTGTGCAAACTCCAAACAGACATTCTCCCCATGTCTGAGTGGGTTTCCTCCCACAGTTTAAAGATGTGCAGGTTAGGCAGATTGGCCATGCTAAATTGACCATGCAAGTAACCTCACGACATCAGGTTAAAGTCCAACAGGTTAATTTGGTAGCAAGAGCTTTTAGAGCACTGCCCCTTCATCAGGTGAGTGCCTGACCAAATTGGCCATTAGTGCTACAGGGGATTAGCAGAGTAAGTATATGGGGTTATGGGGATAGGGCCTGGGTGGGATTGTCTGTGCAAACTCTGAATGGCTTCCTTCTGCACAGTAGGGATTCCATGATTCTAGGGAGTGATAAAGATGCTGAACTATGACCCCTTCTCAAAAAGGTAGAATCTTGGGGAAATTAGAACTTTACCAAGTGCCCAAACCATAATTCCTCCAGCTATGCCCTCAAAAGCTAACACCAATTCTCCAATGTCCGAGAGATCTAGCTGCATGAAAAATAGATTCCACATTTGCTTCACTGCACACTATACTTCAAAAGTAATGCCACAGAAAATGCTTTGTTACATAGGTTTTTGCATGATGGTAAGCCTTTTAAAAAGTTTATTTATTTGTCACAAGTAGGCTTACATTCACACTGCAATGAAGTCACTGAAAATCCCCTAGTCACCACATTCCAGCACCTGTTTGGGTACACAGAATTTAGCATGGCCAATGCACCTAACCAGCACATCTTTTGGACTGTGGAAGGAAACTGGAGGAAACACACAGGCACGGGGAAAGTGCGCAAGCTCCACACAGTGAGTGATCTAAGTCAGCAATTAAAACTGGGTCCCTCATGTGAGGCAGCAGTGCTAATCACTATGCCACCATGAAAATGACATGCCCAGGCTTGCAAAATATCACTGACTGTCCTGGCTTGCAATAATTTACATTTCTTTAACCTGTGCTTAACCCTCTCTCTACGTGCATTATTTGTATCTGTAAAGGCCTGCTTACCTGTTAAGACTAGCATTCCAACCACTACCTTGCAAATTGAGTCTGTGCCTGTATGTCTGAAGTTTGTGAACCCAACTCTTCACTCACCTGATGAAAGAGCAGCACTCTGAAAACTTGTGCTATCAAATAAACATGTTGGATTTTAACCTGGTGTTATGAGACTTCTTGCTGTGCCTACCACAGTCCAACACTGGCATCTCCACATCATCATGAAAATGGACAGAAGTGTGTATCTGGAGTTAGATCTTTTGATTTTCCACACAAATTGCATGGCAGAAGTGGCTTGAAATGGCCTACTCCTATATCTCCATCAGTAACTGAAATCACAGTAGAATCCTTGCTGGTGCTATATAATCAGGACCATTATTATGGTACAACAGCAAAGGATGCATGTAGTTGCCACTGAAATGGATAGCATCAGCAAATCTCCATTAAAGTCAAATTCCTATCACAAACACCTCAACAGCCAGGGAACAGTGGCACTGGGAAAGGCCAAGGCACAATTAGTTCCATAGAATTGGGTTGGAAGTAGAATTGCTCACCTTTGTCAACGAAAGACAAGTATTTGTACTCATCCACACAATGGAAAATCTGCATTATTATTTCACTACTCCAAATGTACAGCCTGTGAAGCCACCTGAAAATCCTATATCTCTCAATAAAGTTGCCTCTCATTCTGCTAAACTGGTGAAACTAAAACGAGTATAGGCCCAACCTTCTCAACCACTCCTCGTAAGAAAATCCCTCCAAACCTGGGATCAGCATTATATTAAAAAATTCACAACGTGCTCCATCATATTCTTACCCAACTTTAGCAAAATACAGTTACAATCCACCTCTCCCCCAACAAAACTGAGCTCAAAAGTCATTTACTTCTATTCAGAAAGTGAAGAAGGTATCAAAAATGATTTAAAGTGACATTGCACCAGTTCAGTGCCCAATTTGAAAATGGCTTTCACCCCCTTCCTTATGTTTGGCTGGGTACACGTACTTTATAGCAGTCCCTAGAATGAAAGCACACATAGCTGTGGCACCTGACTGTAAAAAGTCTGACAAAACCAGGTTTTAGTCCAACCGATTTATTTGATAGTAAACTCACAAGCTTTCGGGTTAGCCTCTTCATCAGGTGAATGGAGAGTTCTGGCCTTAGAGCATATAAAGCACAGACAGTTTAGAGATTACTGATTAAAATGTGAATCTTTACACCTAACCTGCTGTTCAAGTCGGGGCTAACCCGAAAGCTTGTGAGTTTACTATCACATAAATCGGTTGGACTAAAACCTGGTGTTGTCAGACTTTTTACTGTGGTTACCCCAGTCCAATGCCGGCATATCCACATCATGACTACTATCGGCACCTGACTGTACCAGATATTGGCTATCGATGGTTGGCTTTCGACATGCATCCTGCCTCCCGTGGGATTCGGGGATCCACATTTGCCATTTCTTATGCTGGAACTTCCCTGGATGCTGGAGGATGAAGGAGTTGGGATAAGAAGGGCATTTTCAGCATTGCAACCTGCAACTAGCCACAGGGATCAGCACCGGGACCACAATTATTTACAATATATTTTACTGACTTGGATGAAGAAAGTGAATGTATACTATGCCAAGTTTATGGATGACACAAAAATAATTAGGAAGGCAAACAATGAGGATGACAGAATACAGAAAGATTTCAACAGGTAAAGTAATTGAATAGAAACTTGGCTGGTAAGTTATGCACTTTGGTGCTGAATATTATTTAAAGGGAGAACGACTGCAAAAAGCTGTAGTATGGAGGCATTTGGGGATCCTCGTGCATAAATCAGAAAAAAGCTTACATGCAGGTTCAGCAGAGCGGCACAGTGGTTAGTACTGCTGCCTCTCAGCATCAGGGACCTGAGTTCAATTCCCAGTTTGGGTCGCTGTCTGTATGGAGTTTCCACGTTCTCTCCTTGTCTGCATGGATTTCGTCTGGGTGCTCTGTTTCCTGTGCAGGTTAGGTAGGTTGGCTAGGCTAAGTTGCCCCTTAGTGTCAGAAGACTAGCAGGGTAAATAAATGGGGTTATGGGGAAAGGGCTTGGGTGGGATTGTGATCGGTGTCGACTCAATGGGCCAAAAAGGGAAGGCAAATGGAATGTTGGTCTTTATTTCAAGAGAATGGAGCATAAAACTTGCTAAAACTGTACAAGGCCACACCTAGAACAGGTTGGGTCTCCTTTCCAAGGTAGATATACCAGCATTGGAGATAGTCCAGAGAAGGTTCACTAGGCTGATCCCAGGTATGGAGGGATTTTCTTGGGGAGTGGTTGAGAAGGTTGGACTTATACTCATTTTAGTTTCACCAATTTAGCAAAATGGGAGGCAACTTTATTGAGAAATATAGAATTTTCAGGCAGCTTCACAGGGTAGATGCTGAGAGGTTTTTTCCCGCTTTGTGGGAGAGTCTAGAATTAGAGGGCATTATCTGAGAATAAGAAGTCAATCATTTAAGAGTAAAGAGGGGGAATTTCATATTTGAGGATTGTGAACTTGTGGCATTTGTTACTGCGAGGACCATGAAAACTGAGTCATTAAGCTCAAGGCTGAGATAGGCAGATTTTTTAGTAAGTAAAGGAATCAAGGGGCTACGGTGGAAAAGTGGGGCTGAGGATCATATCAGATCGGTCATGATCTCATTGAATGGCAGAGCAGACTTGATGGACCGAATGGCCTGTTTCTGCTTGAAGGTATTATGAAAGCTTTAAACTCCATTGAAATTCTCTTTTCCCGTTACTAGCAGCTTGCCAACATTCATATCTAGGTTTATGGGAAGCAAAGGGGCAAAGACGTAGCACTCAAAACCACTATCTTCACAATGGGTTAGCAACGTGAAGAGGGAGCAAACATGCCAATAGAGGAGAAATGGCAGAGAATCAAAATACCATAATCTAAAGAACTCAAACATATTAAGAGCTAATATAAAGTTCAGTGTGGGGCGCTTCATCAAAACTCCCTTACAATTCTCCCTCGGGTCATAATTAAATCAGTTGTCAATCCACAGCGCACTATTAATTGGGATTTCCAATTTTCTGTTTTCCATCCCGCATGCTACACGTACAGCCCACCCACCAAACCGTGCAAGAGCAAGATGAAAACATGGAGCAAACAAACGCTTGGTTAATATAAACGAAACAGTTACATACAGAGCTGTTAACTTGAACACGTATTATTTCAAAGATGCGATGATAGCACAAGTCTCTAAATCGTAGCATGCCAAGAAAGGCTGTAAATTCACGTCCAACCGAAATACTAGATCCTGAATAATTGAAAAGGCAACCCATACATTTTAAACAGAATTGGAAAGCCCTCATCCGCATCCCTTCCAGATCAGAGAGACAGCATTAAGGACTCGCGTTTATAAGCGGAACTGTTTACCTCTCCTCAGCACAGGTCACAGACTCTCAGAAACAGATAAATAAAATCCTTAAACAGCATTCCCAATTCTCTCTTCCCAGAGGATTCACACAATCCAGTGTCCAGCTACAAAACTCCCGTGGGATTTAAAAATCGACAATTTTTGGAAAATATTGGAATGATTCGCGGCGGTTCATCTATTGCCTGGAGTGGGCTATGCAAGATATTAAATGCGACAAACATGTTGAGCTCAATTATAGGGTTTTATTTAGAAACATGTTGTTTTTAAAATAGCCAACATGTGGATTCCTTTAAACAAACCGTTCTGAATTGCAAGGCAGAATCTTTTTTAAACCTGTAATTTTTTTGACATAGCAACATACAAAGAAAATAGAGGTAAGTGTAGGCCATTCGACCCTTCCAGCCTGTTCTACCATTCATTTTGATCAAACTAAATATCCCCTGATTCTCCCCTGTAGCCCCAGGAGCTCATTCCTTCTAGAAATCACAATTTTTTTTGCCCCTTTTACCAAAGGGAATCCCTTGTTAAATGCAGATAAACAATTTTCCCCTTTTCACACCAGCTGCACAGAATCCAAAGAGGTGTTATTTACCCCACTCCTCCACTGAAACACAATCTCTGCCTCCCCTTTGCACCGTGCCAGGGTGGGACTGTCTCTGCCTTAAAACATCAAACGGCTCCCATTTCATACATCCTGCGCCAGCCTGTGGGAGAGAGAAGGTGGACGGGCGGAGGCAGGCCCTCCCTTACCTGTACAGCCACAGCAATAGCCCGGGACTCAGCTCAGCAACCAAACCGCCCTCACTCGCTGCCTGCCCTCAGCTAAAAGGCCGGATCCATTAGCGGCTCAGTGATAACTCATTACAGAGGGGAATTATTTTATTTCCTCACCCCCCCTCCCAAAGTAAATAAGCTCCAGTCGGCGAGCCGGCTCCCAATTCGGACACCACTATAAACAACTGCCTCCCTTCAGGAGAGAGTAGGGAGGGGAATTAAAACAACGTGAGACTAACCGCAGGAGGCGGAACCGCAGCGACCGCTGACGCAATGACGTCCACCTCAGGCTGACAGACGCTTACGTACTGACGTCACCTACAACGTCCGATGATGTAGGCCGCAGGACGTGCGCCGCTTACGTAATGACGTCATCAGCAGCGCCTAACGGCACTTGTGCGGATGACATCACCACCCAGGCTGCACTTCCCCCCCCACACACGGGCTCCCAGGCGCCTTCCATCTCAGTTCACTGCATCACAACCCATTCCTTTTTAGTTTCCTCCATGTGAGCAATAGGTAAAGATGTTGTTAACACATATATTTGTAGAGCATAGAGAAATAGCTTGAAGTTAAATAGATTGGATATAGTTAGGCATATTGATAACCCACTTTATGGAAACAACTGTGAGTTTAGTCACAAACATAGGACATAAGGTTCGATGCTGCTAACACAGCAATAATTAGGGATAATGAAAAGACTGCCTGTAATGTAGAGATAACATCAGAGATGTGATGTGCAGTGAAGCATACACCACATCCTGCAGGAATGTAAGAGGCCCACGTTATAAAAAGCAAATGGTCTGCAAGATGTGTTGTTTATACAACTAAGCATAAAAGGGGGAAGGGGTCACTGAGATAGTCGGGACAGCAGTGATTAAGTTGGCAAAGGATTGATTACTGCCAATCTGAACTGGACATGTAACAGTATTGGATAAGATGGATGAGTTTGCTAATGCACTCTTGTGATAACAGGAGACATTGTTAGATGGGATAGGAACTTAGGGCACCTCGAGCCAATAGGAGAATGTCAACACATAGATGGGACAGGAACCACCAATTAGGAGAGAACATCACATTGCAAAGCCATCACAATGCTTGTAAAAAAGGTATAAAATGTGCTGTAAATCTATGTGAGGTGTGCCTATTTCGCTAGACACCCGGTCTTGCAAGAACGTCAAATAAAATCTTGCTCCTTCAGAACTTGACTTGACTAAATTGTTTAACTGTGAGCTGTGTTTCTCACACTCCACACGTATTAAAGTTTCCAGAAATATTACAGTTCAGAGCCCTGAACGTGTTTCTTTTCCCAACATGAAAGGAAATTTCACATCTGGGTTGTTTCAAAAAGAACAGTGGCAGAGGCGTCGCCATGGTTTCTGCGTAGCGTAGCGTGACGCATCACGCTGCGTGCCCTCCTTCCCTCAGTCGCTCCCGCAGGCTTAAGGCACCGCCTCCGGCCCCTTCCTTCGTCCCCCGGCCGCTCCCCTTCCCCCGTTCTTATCCCTTCTTCCGCCCCCGGCCCCTCCCCATTTCTTCTCCGTTTCCCCAGCCCGCCTCCCCGAGAACGATCGCCCCTGAGCCTAGGCCCCTCCCTAAACCCTCTGGCAGGTCCCAGGCCCCGCCTTCAGCCCGGTGGTGCCGCACAGCAGGGCCGCTGCTCACTCACTCACTCAGTAATCCGGGCCGGCTCGCTAGTTTCTTGGGTAAGATTTCAAAGCTGTGGCTGGAAGCGGGCGGCTTGGCTTGGCTTCTCTCCGCCTGGCTCTGTTTGTTCTGCTGTCCAGCGGGCCTGGGTTCCTGTGGGAGCCAGTCTTGTGTAGCAGGGTCATAGGGACTCCAAGCACTAACTCTGCTTCTCTCTGTCCGCACAGGCCAGGCCTGCTGGGTTTATCCTGCTTTATTTCCCATTTCCAGCATCCATAATGTCTTACTGCCATCTAAGTTGTCCAATGCTCTGGTTGCTCAGTGGTGGAGCGTGGGGTTCACTGGTACCAGAAGTAGGAATAGATTTATTGTTGTCACATGTATTAGCATACAGTGAAAAGGATTGTTTCTTGCGCATTATGCAGACAAAGCATACTGTTCATAGAGAAGGAATGGAGAGAGTGCAGAATGTGATGTTACAGTTATAGCTAGGGTGTAGAGAAAGATCAACTTAATGTAAGGTAGGTCCCTTCAAAAGTCTGCCAGCAGCAGTGAACCAGATGGAAGAGGCAACTTTTTACAGAGTGGTGGGTACCTGGAATTCGCTGCCAGGGGAGATAGTGGAAGCTGATGCCATAGTGACTTTTAAGGGATGTCTGGACAAATACATGAATAGGATGGGAATAGAGGGATATGGTCTGTGGAAGGGTAGGGGGTTTTAGTTCAGTCGGGCAGCATGGTCGGTGGGCCGGAGGACCTGTTCCTACGCTGAAATTTTCTTTGTTCTTTGAAGATGTTTTTGAGTTGGTTGGTATGTGATCTCAGGCTTTTGTATCTTTTTCCCGATGAAAGAAGGTGGAAGAGAGAATGTCTAGGGTGTGTGGGGTCCTTAATTATGTTGGCTGCTTTTATGAGGCAGCAGCAAGTGTAGATGGAGTCAATTGATGGGAGGCTGGTTGAGGTGATGGACTGGGCTTCACTCACAATCCTTTGTATTTACTTGTGGTCTTGGGCAGTACGGAAGGCATACCAAACTGTGATACAATCAGAAAGAATGCTTTCCGTAGCTTGATGAGGCCACATTTGGGGGAAGTGTCCACTGTTGTGTTCTTATCGAAATAAAAGTATGCTTGTCTTAGAGGGAGTGCAATGACCGATTTCCCTGGAGAGTAAAAGAGTTAGATGTTCTCTCAAGTTTCTCTCATCACAAGGGAATAAGGAAACATAAGTTCTTAAGGGATTTATGTGAAAATATTTCCCCTGGCTGGGGGAATTCAAAACTAGGGACAGGTCTTAAAATAAGGGGCTGATTATTTAGGGTTAAATGAGGAGAAATACCTTCACACAAGGTTTATGAACCAGTGGATATTTAGTCATTAACTATAGTCAAGATAGAGGTCAATGCAACTTTTAGATACAAAGGAAAAGTGAAAGGTATGGGAATGACGCAGGAAGGTGTAGCTGAGATAGACAATCATTCTGGTATCCTGCTGTTGTTTTTCCTGAAGGGTGGATGTTAGAATTTATTGGATGGCATGTGGGTTGAGGAAAGGTGGCTTTGCCTGAATAGCCTGCTCAAAACTCACTATCCATGCCTTTGTGTGTGAAGATATACCGGAGGGAAAGTGGTTCCTATTGAACTATAATCCCATATTTGCTAGTGTCCCTTAGGGGAAGAGAAAGCAAATCCAATTTACTCTCTTGATTCGTAACCAGTGGGACTTTAGTGCATATCCAGCAACGAGGACAGGGTGAAATCAGACCAAATTCTAATGCCATTTGGAGTGGTCAGGTGAAATCTCCTCAGTGGAGGAGACCTCCGAAACTGAAAAGTTAGAAAAAGAAATATTAAGTTAAGGAATGGTTGGCTGATAGCAGGTTTGAATTTCAAAGTGTGGATTGTAGAACGGAGGAAAGATTAGCATAGAATACCAGCAGCTTGTGAATATTTCAGGCCCTTCATCAGATTAAGGGACATCATCGACCCAAAACATTATCTTTTAAGTTTATTTATTAATGTCATAAGTAGGCTTACATTACACTGCTGCCTCACAGCATCAGGGACCCGGGATTGATTTCCAGCTTAGGTCACTGTCTGTGCGGAGTCTGCACATTCTCCCCGTGTCTCTGTGGGTTTCCTCCGGTTGTAATGAAGGGAATTGCTTGATAGGGCGGACGCAACACGGTTTCATTAAAGGGAAGTCGTGTCTGACAAATTTACTGGAGTTCTATGAGGATGTGTCTAGGGCAGTGGATAGAGGAGAGCCGGTGGATGTGGTCTTTCTGGATTTTCAGAAGGCGTTTGACAAGGTACCTCACGAGGTTATTGCAGAAGGTCAGGGGACATGGAGTTGGGGGTAGGGTGTTAGCGTGGATAGAGGATTGGTTGTCAAATAGGAGGCAGAGAGTGGGGGTCAATGGGTGCTATTCGGATTGGCGGTTGGTGACTAGTGGGGTGCCCCAGGGGTCGGTGCTGGAGCCTCAGCCATTTACCATTTATATAGATGATCTGGAGGAGGGAACCGAGTGCAGGGTGTCGAAATTTGCTGATGACACCAAGATTGGGGGAAAGGCAAATTGTGCGGAGGGTGTGGAGAGTCTGCAGAAGGATCTAGATAGGCTGGGTGAATGGGCCAGGAAATGGCAAATGGAATTTAATGTTGGCAAGTGTGAGGTGGTCCACTTTGGTAGGAAGAATGGTAGGAAGGACTATTACTTACGGGGCGAAAAACTGCAGCAGGCGACGGTGCAGAGGGACCTCGGGGTCCTTGTGCATGAGTCGCAAAAACCCAGCTTGCAGGTGCAGCAGGTGGTCAGGAAGGCGAATGGGATGCTGGCCTTCATAGCGAGGGGGATTGAATATAAAAGTAGGGAGGTCTTGCTGCAGCTGTATAGGGCATTGGTGAGGCCGCAGCTGGAGTACTGTGTGCAGTTTTGGGTGCCGCACCTGCGCAAGGATATTTTGGCCCTGGAGGGAGTGCAGAGGTGGTTTACTAGGCTGATACCGGAGTTGAGGGGATTGAGCTATGAGGAGAGGCTGAATAAACTAGGCTTGTACTCGTTAGAGTTTAGAAGAATGAGGGGAGATCTCATTGAGACGTATAAGATGATGAATGGGATGGATAGGATAGAGGTGGAGAGACTCTTCCCGCTCAAAAAAGACAGTAGGACTAGGGGGCACAGCCTCAAGATAAAGGGGAGGCGGTTTAGAACGGAGTTGAGGAGGAACTTCTTCACTCAAAGGGTGGTGAATCTCTGGAATTCTCTGCCCGTTGAAGTGGTGGAGGCTGCCTCGCTAAATATTTTTAAGAAGCGGGTTGATGGGTTCTTGATAAGAGAGGGGATTAAGGGTTATGGGGAGAGGGCGGGAAAGTGGAACTGAGCCACGACAGATCAGCCATGATCTTATTGAATGGCGGGGCAGGCTCGAAGGGCTAGATGGCCTACTCCTGCTCCTATTTCTTATGTTCTTATGTTCTTACTGTGAAAATCCCCTATTCGCCACACTCTGGCATCTATTCGGTACACTGAGGGAGAATTTAGTGTGGCCAATGCACCTGACCAGCGTGCCTTTCAGACTGTGGAAGGAAACCGGGGCATCCAGAGGGCAGACATAGGGAGAACATGCAGACTCCACACAGACAGTGATCCAAGCTGGGAATCGAACCCTGTCCCCGGGAGGCTGCAGTGCTAACCACCATGCTGTCCCTATCTGTTTTTCTCCATGGAAGCTGCCTGAACTGCTGAGTGTTTCCAGCATTTTCTGTTATTTTAGATTTTAAGCATCTGCACTATTTTGCTTATGTCCCAAAATTTAATTTATTGCCGTTGTCTCGAACTAACAGTATTATTTCACTATTAACGATGTAGACGGAGGTATAAGCTTGATTTACAGATTTGAAGATGATACTAAGATCTGTGTGAATGTTAGGTTTATAAACGTTTGATGACTTTGTGTTGCTAATGTGTGAGGAGAATGCGCTCATGATTGGCAAATGATGCTTAACTTGGATAAATGCAGTATTATGCATGTGGGCAGGGAGGAATGCTTAACATTCATCCACCACAAAGTGTATATGTAAATTCAGGAAGAAAGAGAACTTTTTATTCATTCGTGGGATGTGTGAGTCACTGGCTAGGCCAGCATTTCTTCCACACTCCTAATTGCCCTTGTGGTGAGCTGCTTTCTTGAACCACAGTGGTTCATGTGGTGTAGAACACCCACAGTGCTGTTAGGGAGGGAGTTCCCTGATAGTGACCCAGGATTTTAATCCTGGGCATTCTAATGCATACATTAGAGGGGGCCTGGTGGCGCAGTAGTCAGCATTGCTGCCTCACAACGCTATGGACCCGGATTTGATTCCGGCCTCAGGTCATTGTCTGTGTGGAGTTTGCACATTCTCCCATTGCCTGTGTGGGTTTCCTCTGGGTGTTCCTGCTTCCCCCCACAATCCAAAGACGTGTGGGTTAGATGGATTGGCCGTGCTAAATTACCCCTTAGTGTCAGGGGGACTAGCTAGGGTAAATGCTTGAGATTATGGGGATGGAGCCTGGGTGGGATTGTGGTCAGTGCAGGCTCGATGGGCTGAATAGCTTCCTTCTGCGCTGTAGGATTTTATCTCTAAAGCTACATAATCAATGCCATGAAGTGATAACTAGAGCCTGTAGAGTGTTGGGTGCGTTCATAGGGTGGGAAATCAGTTATAAGATGAGGCATATTATTTTGTCCTTGGGCAAGACTTTGGTCAGGGTTTACTTTGTACAATTCTTGCCTCTCTTTGGAGGTGGGGGGTGGTGATATTGACGCTTTGGAAGGGGTGCAGATAATGTCTACTACACTGATTTCCAGCAAAAAGCAGTTTATTAATCAAGGTGGATTAGAAGAGGTGGAATCTGCATTTTAGAGAAGATTGAGGTTGATAAGATAATGAAGGAAATAGATTGTGTTTCAATTGACAGTTTGTTCCAATTAACAGTTGCATGATAAGTCTGGGGAAGAATATGAAGATAGTTTGAGTCACGTTGATATCAAAAAGATGGTGGTATTGGGGTTCTTGAAAAATATTAAGATATACAAGGTCTCAGAGCCTGATGAGATATACCCCAGAATACTGAGAGAGGCAAGGGAGGAAATTGTTGGGGCCTTGAGAGAAATCTTTGTATCCTCACGGCTACAGGGGAGGTGCGCATCCGATACAGTGCAGGGTTAGGTTCCTTGGCCGCCCAATCACCTTGTATTAAGAAAGTGCTTGGTCTCTTGGTGGTGAAACGTGGCTTGTGCTGTTGATGCAAGATTTGGTGTGGCAGAGGGAACTTGATCTTGGAGTTATGGAACTGCTTAACAGCAGGATGGCGACACTTGCTGGATGAAATCTCCTTTACCTTCATGATCTGAATGGAGTGAGCCTGGGCATAATGGCGAGCTCCCATATCACAGTAGCACTGAGTGACAGCACCAGCAGTGGTCAGGTCCCTGTACATATTGTAGGTTCCACTTTGAGAGTCATAGCACAAAAATAGCAGACAAATCCCCGGGGTCTGATGGCCTCCATCCCAAGGTTCTAAAACAGATAGCTATGGCTTTCCAAAATTCTCTAGATTTCAGAATGGTCCTAAGTTGCCAAATGTAACACACAGAATTCCGGGCCAGTTAGCCTGACACCATTCGATATACAGATGCTATAGGAATCACAGAAACGTGGGAGAAAGGAGCAGGAGGAGGCCATTTGGCCCTTCGAGCCTGCTCTGGCATTCATCAGCATCATGGCTGATCATTCAACTCAATAGCCTAATTCTGCTTTCTTCCCACAACCTTTGATCCCATTCGCCCAAAGTGCTATATCCAGCTGCCTCTTGAATACATTCAATGTTTTGTTATCAACTACTTCCTGTGGTAATGAATGGCTTATCATTCTTTGATTGAAGAAATGTCTTCTCGTCTGCATCCTAAATAGTCTGCCCCGAATCCTCAGACTAGGAAAGATAGAAAAGGAGGTAGGAGAGAAGGAGGAGTTGCATTTTTCGATTAGGGAAAGCATCACAGCAGTATTGAAAGGAGATATTTCTGAGGGTTCGCCCACTGAGTCTATATGGGTAGAAATTGGGAAATATGAAATCACTTTGATAGGGTTGTACTATAGGCCCCCAAATAGTCAGTAGGAAAGCAAATATGTAAGGATATTACAGATAGCTCCAAGAAAATTAGGGTGGTAATGGTAGGGGATTTTAACTTTCCCAACATTGACTGGGACAGTCATAGTATTAGATGGTTGGATGAGAGAAATTTGTTGAAAGTATTCAGGAGGAATTTCTCATCCAGTGTGTGGATGGACTGACTAGAGAGAAGGCAAAACTTGACCTTTTGAGAAATAAGGAAGTATAGATGACAGAAATGTTAGTGAGGGGTCACTTTGGCAACAATGGCCATAATTCCATTAGTTTTAAGATAGCTATGGAGAATGATAGGTCTGGCCCAAAAGTTAAAATTCTAAATTGGGTCAAGGCCAATTTTGATGGTATCAGGTAGGAACTTTCAAAAATTAATTGGGGGAGTCTGTGGGAAGACAAAGGGACATCTGATAAATGGGAGGCTTTCAAAAAAGTGTGTTAACGAGGGTTCAGGGTTAGCACATTCTTCTTAGAGTGAAGGGCAAGGCTGGCAGAAGTAGGGAACCCTGGATGACTTGGGATATTGAGGCCCTGGTCAAGTAGAAGGAGGAGACACATGATGTGCGTAGGCAACTGGGATCAAGTGGATCCCTTAAAGAATATAAAGGGTGTTGGAGTAGAGTTAAGAGAGGAATCAGGAGGGCAAAAAGGGGACATGCGATTGCTTTGGCAGAAAAGGCAAAGCAGAATCCAGAGAGATGCTACAAATATATAAAAGGAAAAAAGCGTAACTAGGTAGCGAATTTGACTGAATTTTTGAAGGGGTCACCAAGAAAGTAGGTGAGGGCAGTGCAGTTGATGTTATCTACACGGATTTTTAGCAAGGCTGTTCACAAGGTACTGAATGATAGGTTGTTGTGTAAGGTTAAACCTCATGGGATCCAGGCTGAGGTAGCTAAATAGATACAAAATTGACTTGATGACAGAAGACAGAGGGTGGTTGCAGAGGGTTGTTTTTCAAACTGGAGACCTGTGACCAGTGGTGTGCCTCAGGGATCAGTGCTGGGTCCACTGTTATTTGTCATTTATAGTAATGATTGGATGAGAATTTAGGAGGCATTGTTAGTAAGTTTGCAAATGACACCAAGGTTGTTTGCAAAAAAGTCCCAGTCAAACTATCAAGTCCTGGTAGCGTCCCAGTAAATCTTTTCTGTGCTCTTTCTAGTCAAGACGAAGAAGGAGGCACATGCCTTGCGCCAATCTTTGTGTCATCATGGACAGTGAAGAAGGTTATTTAGGATTGGAACGAGATCTTGATCAATTGGGCCAGTGGGCTGATGAACGGCAGTTGGAGTTTAATTTAGATAATTGCAAAGCGATATATTTTGGTAGATTGAACCAGGGCAGGGCTTACTCAGTTAAAAGTAGTGTAGCAGGGAGAGTTATAGAACAGAGAGATCTAAGAATATAGGTTCAAAGCTCCTTGAAAGTGGAGTCGCAGGTGGGCATGGTGGTGAAGAACGCATTCGGCATGCATGGTTTCATTGGTCAGAATATTGAATACAGGAGTTAGGACGTCTTGTTGAAGTTGTACAAGACATTGGTAAGGCCACACTTGGAATACTGTGTACTGTACTGGTCACCCTATTATAGAAAGGATATTATTAAACTAGAAAGAGTGCAGAAAAGATTTACTGGAATGCTACCAAGACTTGATGGTTCGAGTTATGAGGAGAGGCTGGATAAGAACAAAGAAAATTTCAACACAGGAACAGGTCCTTCGGCCCTCCAAGCCTGCACCGACCATGCTGCCCGACTGAACTAAAACCCCCTACCCTTCCAGGGACCATATCCTCCATTCCTGTCCTATTCATGTATTTGTCCAGGCGCCCCTTAAAAGTCATTACCATATCCACTTCCGCTACGTCCCCCGGCAATGAGTTCCAGGCACTTTTTTAACCTGGACCGTAGGAAGCTTAGGGGTGATCTTATTGAGGTTTATAAAATAATGGGGGGCATAGATCAGCTAGATAGTCAACATCTTTTCCCAAAAGTAGGGGAATCTAAAAGTAGAGGGTATAGGTTTAAGGAGAGGAGAGATACAAAAGAGTCCAAGAGGCATTTTGTTCACACAATGTGTGGCGAGTGTCTGGAATGAGCTGCCAGAGGTAGTAGTAGAGGTGGGTACAATTTTCTTTCAAAAAGCATTTAGGCAGTTACATGAGTATGATTGGTATAGAGGGATATGGGCCAAACAGACAATTGGAATTAGCTTAATGGTAAAAACTGGGCAGCATGGACAAGTTGAGCTGAACGTGACTCAGTCATTGAGAAAATGGTAGAATCTATTAAGGAAGTAATAACAACGCAGTTAGAAAAACATGTTATGGTTAGAGCAGGTCAACAAGATTTTAGAAAAGGAAAATCCTGTTGGGAAAATTGTTAGACATTGTTGAAGATGTAACTAGTAGGATAGGTAAAGGAAAATTAAAGGGGAATTAGTAGATTTAGTATGCCTGGATTTATTAAAGGTACATGATAAGGTGCCATAGAAAATGTTAATCGGCAAGTTGCAGGGTTATGAAGATGGGGTCAATGTAAAGGGGCAGAAGTTGACTAATGGACAGGATACAGAGAGTAGGCATAAATGGAGTATTTTCAACCTGGTAGGCTGTGACCAATGAAGTGCTGTGACATCAGTTATTTACAAGTGAGGTGACGTAGAGTGTTGAATATTTGCTGTGATACGAAGCTAAATGGAAAGGTGAGCTTTGGGAAGGACACAGGCTGCAAAGACAGGCTAAATGAGTGCGCAACAAAAAGGCCTATGGAATATAATGAGTGAAGTTAATTACTTTAGTCATAAGAGTAAAAAGGTGGAATTTTTTTAAAAACTTGTAAATATTGATGTCCAAAAGGACTTGGCTGCAAGGTGGCACAGTGATTAGCACTGCTGCCTCAGAGTGCCAGTGACCTGGGTTTGATGCCGGCTTTGGGTGACTGTCTGTGTGGAGTCTGCATGTTCTCCCTGTGTCTACGTGGGTTTCCTCCGGGTGCTCTGGTTTCCTCCCTCAGTCCAAAAATGTGCAGGTTAGGCAGATTGGCCATGCTAAATTTCCTCCTAGTGCCCAAAGATGTGTGGCTTAGGTGGATTAGCTATGGTAAATATGTAGGATTATGGAGATAGGATGGGGGGGTGCAGACGTAATGGCCATGCGGCCTCCTCTGCACTGTAGGGATTCTATGGTAGTCCAGAAAGTTTGCATGCAGCAAGCAATTATGTTGCCCTTTACTGCAAGGGGAACGGAATGAAAAAATAAAAAGTCTTGATGCAATTGTGGAGGGATTTGATGAGACAATCTCTGGAATATTGTGTGCAGTTTTTGTCTCCATACTTAAGGAAGATAATGCTTGTGTTGGACGCAGTACAGCAAGGTTTCACTAATTGGTCCCTGCAATGAGACGGCTGTGTTATGATGAGAGACAGAGTAAATTGGGCTTGTATCCTCAGGAGTTTAGAAGGATGGAAGGTGATGTCATTGAAACTTACAAAGTTCGTAAGGGGCTTGATAAAGTACACACTGAATGATTGATTGTTTCTGCTGATTGGGAATCTCAAATATGGCAGCATAGTCTCAGGATAATGCACTGATCATTTAGGACTGCGATGGTGGGAAATTATTTCACTCAGAGACATGTGAATCTTTGAATTTCCAAAGGGTTGTGGATGCTCCATAGTTGAATCCATTTGTAGCTGGGACAGACAGATTGTTGATGTCTCAGGGAATCGAAGGATATGGGGAGGGGATGGTAAAGTGGAGTTGAACGCTACGTTTAGCCATGATCATACTGAATGCAGAACAGACTAGAGTTCTATCAGTTGGTTGCAATATTCTTGGACTAAGATAGGGTGGGTTGGGGAAAATCACATCCAGGATTGCTGTTGATGATAACTACTGTGCTGGGTTGTGGATGTGGCATTTGGTGAGGGCAGGATTAGCCTTGGTTGTAATTCCCCTAGACCCACTGAATACATAAGAACATAAGAAATAGGAGCAGGAGTAGGCCATCTAGCCCTTCGAGCCTGCCCCGCCATTCAATAAGATCATGGCTGATCTGTTGCTGCTCAGTTCCACTTTCCCGCCCTCTCCCCATAACCCTTAATCCCCTCTCTTATCAAAAACCCATCAACCCGCGTCTTAAAAATATTTAGCAAGGCAGCCTCCATCACTTCAACGGGCAGAGAATTCCAGAGATTCACCACCCTTTGAGTGAAGAAGTTCCTCCTCAACTCCGTTCTAAACCGCCCCCCTTTTATCTTGAGGCTGTGCCCCCTAGTCCTACTGTCTTTTTTGAGCGGGAAGAGTCTCTCCACCTCTATCCTATCCATCCCATTCATCATCTTATACGTCTCAATGAGATCTCCCCTCATTCTTCTAAACTCTAACGAGTACAAGCCTAGTTTATTCAGCCTCTCCTCATAGCTCAACCCCCTCAACTCCGGTATCAGCCTAGTAAACCTCCTCTGCACTCCCTCCAAGGCCAAAATATCTTTGCGCAGGTGCGGCACCCAAAACTGCACACAGTACTCCAGCTGCGGCCTCACCAATGACCTATACAGCTGCAGCAAGACCTCCCTACTTTTTTATTCAATCCCCCTCGCTATGAAGGCCAGCATCCCATTCGCCTTCCTGACCACCTGCTGCACCTGCAAGCTGGGTTTTTGCGACTCATGCACAAGGACCCCGAGGTCCCTCTGCACTGTCGCCTGCTGCAGTTTTTTGCCCCGTAAGTAATAGTCCTTCCTACCGTTCTTCCTACCAAAGTGGGCCACCTCACACTTGCCAACATTAAATTCCATTTGCCATTTCCTGGCCCATTCGCCCAGCCTATCTAGATCCTTCTGCAGACTCTCCACACCCTCTGTACAATTTGCCGTTCCCCCAATCTTGGTGTCATCAGCAAATTTCGACACCCTACACTCAGTTCCCTCCTCCAGATCGTCTATATAAATGGTAAAAAGCTGAGGCCCCAGCACCAACCCCTGGTTAAGTGTACAAAGACTCAGTGTACACTCTCCACTACTATCAGGATAGAAGGTCAGAAAATTGGATGGATGCAGCACACAGCTTGACAGCTGGATGCATGTGAGCTGCATAATCTGCTGGTTTCAGTGAGGTTTGATTTCCTTTTTTAAATATTATTGAAGATTTTTCCATTTTGTATAAATAAGAACAAAGAACAGTACAACACAGCCCACCAAGTCTGTGCCGACACAGATGCTTCTCTAATCTAGCGTTTTCTTTATCCCTCTATTCCCTGCCTATTCATGTATCTATCCAGATGCCTCTTGAACAATGTTATAGAATCTGCTTCCACCACCACCTCCGGCAGCACGTTCCAGGCATTCACCACCGTCTGTGTGGAAAAACTCGCCCCTTACATCTCTTATAAACTTCCCCCCTCTCACTCTCAACCTATGCCCTTGAGTAATTGACCTTTTTTATCCTGCAGAAAAGACTCTTGACTATCCACTCTATCCAAGCCTGTTATAATCTTGTAAACCTCTATCAGGTCCCCCCCTCACCCTCCAACACTCCAGTGAAAACAATCCAAGTTTGTTCAACCTTTCTTTATAGCCCATATCCTCCAAACCAGGCAACATCCTGGTAAAGTCTCTTCTGCAATACATCAACCTCCTTCCGATAGTGTGGTGAACAGAATTGTACACAATACTCCTAATGCGGCCTAACTAAAGCCTTGTACAGCCGCAACGTGATTTTCCAATTCCTATACTCGACGTCCTGACTGATTGAAGGCCAGCATGCCATTTGCCTTCCAGACCACCTCGTCCACCTGAATTTGCCACCTCAGGAAGCTGTGGAGCTGCATACCTAGATCCCTCTGTATGCTAATATTTCTAAGGGCTCGACCATTTAATGTATACTTTCCTTCTGCAGTAGATCTTCCAAATTGTATCACCTCACATTTGCCTAGGTTAAATTCCATCTGTCATCTGTCGGCCCAGGTCTCCCACCAATTTATATCCTGCTGCATACTTTGACAATCCGTCTGCAAATTTACTAATCAAACCACCTACATTTTCCTCTAAATCGTTTATAAATATACATAATATATATAATTACAACCAACAGAGGCCTCAGCACTGACCCTTTGGAATACCGCTTGTCATGGACCTCCAGTTAGAAAAGTACTCTTCCACTATTACTCTGAGCTTTCTATGCCCAAGCCAGTTTTGTATCCATTTTACCAGCTCACCACATGACTTCACCTTCTATATCAGCCGGTCATGAGGAACTCTATTGAAGGCTTTACTAAAATCTATGAACACAACATCCACTGCCCTGCACTAATCAATTTTGCACATTGTCCTCATGTCTGTGTGGGTTTCCTCCGGATACTCCAGTTTCCTCCCACAGTCCAAAGATGTGTGGGTTACGTTGATTGGCCATGCTAAGAAATTGTCCCTTAGTGTCCAGGGATGCATAGGTTAGAGGGATTAGTGGGTATAATATGTAGGGATATGGGAGTAGGGCTTAGGTGGGATTGTGTTCGGTGCAGACTTGATGGGCCGAAGGGCCTCTTTCTGCACTGTAGGGTTCTATGATTTCTAATTTTTCTTGTCATTTCCTCAAAGAACTCCATCAAGTTTGTGAGACACGACCTCCCCTTCACAAAACCTTGCTTCCAAAATAATGTAACAAACTCTTAAAGTTTGAGCAAGATCATTTTCAAACAAATACATGTAGGAAGAGAGAGAGAAAAGAAAATTACCAACATAGTTGGTTCAAATTATTCATTGTATCCAGTGCCTCCCACAGCCCCAGTAATAAAAGGATATATTGAAGAATGGGGAGGTATCAGGATAATTGAATATAGTCACAGTTGGCTCAGTGATGGAGGAGGCGATGGCCTAGAGGTATTTTTGTTAGACCATTTTACAGCAACTCAGCTAATGTTCTGGGGAACTGCGTTCAAATCCCACCATGGCAGATGGTGGAATTTGAACGCAATAAAAAATATCTGGAATTAAGAATCTACTGATGATCATGAAACCATTGTTGGAAAAACCCATCTGGTTCACTAATGTCCTCTAAGGAAGGAAACCTGCTTTCCTTACCTGGATTGGCCTACATGTGACTACAGAGCCGCAGCAATGTGCTTGACTGTCAACTGCCCTCCAAGGGTAACTACGGATGGGCAATAAATGCTGTCCTAGCCAGCAATGCCCATGTCCCATGGGTGAATAGAAAAAGGTGGTCATGCACAACCAAGCTCGCAGGATAAGATGGCAGAGCCACAAATGTTCGATTTCTAATGGGGCAATTAAAATGGGAACCAGTACAGAACTAACAGCATTCATTAATGGAATAATTGGGTGCAAAATTCTGAAATAATTTCAAATAGTGTTAGCCAATCTGAAAGGGATTTGGATAAAGAAATTACTTAATATGTTCCAGCAGTCCATGTGCTATATCTCAATGTAAATCTCAATGTTCTTGTCTCCAGGTTCCTTATGGCGCTGTTCCGGAAAAGCATCGTGCCATTGACTGGTACAGCAGAAGCAATGATCCGAATGTTCAGGTACTTCACTTTTATATTGATCAATCCTGGGATTATTCCAGCTGACCACTTACTGGGCTGCTCTTTAACCTCCAAAGGGTTATTGCTGCTGCTTAAATTAGCCACCTTCCCTTGAAACCACATTTAAAATATGAATAGACTTTCATTGCTCACTTTTCTCAAAACATCACAGTATAATTCACGCACAGTGAATTTTTTAGGTGCAATAACTGCTGTTGTGCAGATAAACAACTGTATTTCCTGTACATCAAGATTCCACAAATACCAAAAGGTTTTAATTCTCTGCCCGTTGAAGTGGTGGAGGCTACCTCGCTAAATATATTAAAGACATGGGTAGATAGGTTTTTGACAGACAAGGGAATTAAGGGTTATGGGGAGAAAGTGGGAAAGTGGAACTGATCCACTTCAGATCAGCCATGATCTTATTGAATGGTGGGGCATGCTTGAAGGGCTAGATGGCCTACTCCTGCTCCCATTTCTTATGTTCTTATTTCTTATCTTAAAAGAAAGAAAGAAAAGTTTATTTATTCGTCACAAGTAAGGCTTACATTGACATTGCAATGAAGTTACTGTAAAATTCCCCAAACCAAGATGTGTTCGGCCAGTTAATTTATTTTATTCTGTATTTCAGTAGAGCGCACGGATTTGATTTAGCATATATTCTGAACAACAATGTCTTTACTGCTGCAGCACTCCCGGTTTAGCTCATTTGGCTGGACAGCTGGTTCGTGATGCATAGTGATGCCAACAAACGCAGGTTTAATTCCCATACCGGCTGAACTTATTCGTGAAGGCCCCTGTCGTCTCAACGTTACCCCTTGTCTAAGGTGTGGTGATCCTCGGGTTAAATCACCACTTGTCAGCTCTCCCTGTCAAAGAGGGGAGCACCCAATGGTCACCTGGGACTATGGCAACTTCACTCCCTTGGTGTTGTGTTAGTAAAGTTAAAATTTATTTATTAGTCACTAGTAAGCTGACATTAACACTGTGAAAATCCCCTAGTTCCCACACTCTGGCACCTGTTCAGGTACACTGAGGGAGAATTTAGCATGGCCAATGCTCCTAACTAGCACATCTTTCAAGTTGTGGGAGGAAACCCATGCAGACACGGGGAGAACATGCAGACTTCATAAACCGGGAATCGAACCTGGGCCCCTGGCGCTGTGAGGCACCAGTGCTAACTGCTGTGCTACCATGTTAATAAGTTGTTCTAAGTTATATGCTTGCATTTTGGAGTGTGATTTGAACTCAAATTTCCATCATAAAGGTGAGACTGACCCAAGTTGGTGTTATCACCTTTCTTCTATTCTGAATCTCTCTCTTCCTCCTGATGAGATTGGTTTAGCTCAGTGTTGCCCCCATTGTGGCACAGCTGGTGTAGAACCACTGTGTGTTGAGGATTGTGAACATAAAGAGCACGAGCTCAATGTATGACATTGTGTATAATGTTGGTCCGTATTGTCTCAATCTGATGCTGAGCAATTCAGGTCAGGGAGGCTCCATGATCAATCTTAGCTCTGTCCAGTGTTAGCCGGTCTCAGCCTAAATAACGGCGCTGCAGGTGACTGAGACTCACTGGAATCTGAGGGTTGAGGGAGACACGAAAAACAAATCAACTAGAATTGCCAACTCCTAATCTCTCTCAAGCCCTGCTGAAGCGCGTAGGTATGTGGAGGCCGTGTGAGGAGGATCAGGCTGGTCTGATACCATTTCCCACCACCATGACTCTCTCTCCCCCCACTGACCATCTTTGCCCCTGGAATCAAATAGTGTGAACTGGTGTATGAAAATTGACCACTTGAGTAAGTTGCATGGAATTTACAACATTGGAACATGCCATTTCGTTCAACAGGTGTCAGTGTTTACACTCTACATAAACCTATTCTTGCCTTACTTCATTTAACCATATCAGTATTGCATTCTATTCCATTCTCCTTCATGTAGTCACCTAGCTTCCCCTTAAATACATCTATACTATTTGCCTCAACCAGCAGATGGGCACCACAACAGCTCAGTGACTATCACTGCTAGCTGTGCAGATACGTGGATTTGGGCCTGTGTCTGTGGGAGTTTGCGCATTCTCCCTGTGGTTGCGTGGGTTTCCTCCGGGCGCTCCGGTTTCCTCCCACACCCCAAAGATGTGCTCTTAGGCTGATTGGTGTACCAAATTGACACTATTCTCCCCTGAATCTGGCTACATTAGGGGTTCCACTCACATACACACAGGGCGGGGTAGGTGTGGGAAGATGCGGCGGCGTGGGCTCGTTGGGCCGAAGGGCCTGTTTCCCGTGCTGGGAAGTTCTTTGTTCTTTGGGTTCTCTATTAAATTTGTTAATGAATATCTGATGTTTATGACCTCGCAAGTGGAAACATCTTGGCTACCCTATCAAACTCTTTCATAACTAAGGACCTTACTTAGCTCATCTGTCAGAATGGAAAAGCTGTACCTATGTACATTATTTTTGACCTTTTAAAGTTAAGGTTTATTTATTAGTGTCACAAGTAAGCTTATATTAACACGGCAATGAAGCTACTGTGAAAATCCTTGAGCCGCCACACGCTGCCTGTTCAGGTACACTGAAGGAGAATTCAGCATGTGGTCAATATACCTAACCAGCACATCTTTTGGACTGTGGGGGAAAACAGGAGCACCCGGAGGAAACCTACACAGATATGGGGAGAACGTGCAAACTCCACACAGAAGTAACCCAAGCCAGGAATTGAACGTAGGTCCCTGGTGCTGTGAGGCAGCAGTGCTAACCACTGCCATCATGCCACGTTGCACTATCCTTTTGTAAAATATAGACATCGGAATGGTTAACAGTACTTCAAGTGTGATCAAACCAAGGTTCTGCACAAGTTTAACATTACCTTTCTGCTTTTCAATTTATCCCTCTATAAATGAAGCTTTGTTTCCTTGTCTTTTCTACCCTCGTTGCTACACAGTGATTTCTGAATGTTGACTGTAAAATAATGAAGGGCGCAGATCAAATAGATAGTCAAAATCTTTTCCCAAAGGTAGGGGAGTCTAAAACTAGAGGGCACAGGTTTAAGGTAAGAGGGGACAGATACAAAAGTATCCAGAGGGGCAATTTTTTTCAGAGGGTGGTGACTGTCTGGAACAAGTTGCCAGAGGTAGTAGTAGAGATGGGTCTTTTAAAAAGCATTTAGACAGTTACGTGGGTATGATGGGTACAGAGGGATATGGACCAAATGCGGGCAATTGGGATTAGCTTAGGGGTTTTAAAAGGACGGCATGGACAAGTTGGGCCAAAGGGCCTGTTTCCGTGCTGTATATCTCTATGACTACAAGATTCCTTTGCTCCTCTACTTCACTAAGACACTTATTTTTGCAAAGAGTATAAGACCTCCTTATTCCTCTTAGCGAAATGCACCTTCTTCCATTCAGCTATTTTGAAACTGTTTTGTCATTTGCACATCTATTCGACAACTTTATTAATGTCTTGTATTTATCCAGTGAGACACAGGAGAATGACTGGCCTCTATCCTAAAGCCAGCAGGGTGAAAAGAGTAAGCTTGATTGGGTTGGGGAACTTCACCCTGATGCTGGTGTGTATCTTTTCTAACAATTAAGAGAGGTTGTTTCAGTTTGGGCTGTTTTTGTTGGAGCAGAGAAGACTGAGGGGTGACCTGATTGAGGTGTACAAGATTGAGGGCATGGACAAAGTGGATAGGAAGCAGCTATTCCCCTTAGTTGAAGGGTCAGTCACAAGAGAGCCTAGTTTCAAGGTGAGGGCCAGGAGGTTTAGGGGGGGTGTGAGGAAAATCTTTTTTACCCAGAGGGTGGTGACGGTCTGGAATGTGCTGCCTGGGAGGGTGGTGGAGGCGGGATGCTTCACATCCTTTAAAAAGTACCTGGATGAGCACGTGATATGTTATAACATTCAGGGCTATGGGCCAAGTGCTGGCAGATGGGATTCAGTGAGAGTTCAGGTGTTTCTAATGTGTCGATGTGGATTTGATGGACTGAAGGGCCTCTTCTGTGCTGTATGTTTCTATGATTCTATGAATTAAAAGCACCCTCATTCTCTTCTCATATTTCAGTTCTTCCTCAGCCTGTGAAGCCATACAGAAAATGACCAGAGTACGGGTGGTGGATAACAGTTCCCTTGGCAACACGCCATATCATAGACCGCCCAAGTGCATTCATGTGTACACCAAAAATGGTATTGGCAAAGTGGGAGACAAAATCTTACTGGCAATCAAAGGGCAGAAGAAAAAGGCACTGATTGTGGGCCATCGGATGCCTGGCCCACGTATGACACCCAGATTCGACTCCAACAATGTGGTGCTTATTGAAGATAATGGGAACCCGACGGGGACACGCATCAAGGTGCCTATCCCAACCAGCCTGCGCCAGAAGGAAGGCGATTACTCAAAAGTGTTAGCCATTGCTCAGAAATTTGTCTGATGGACCTGCTGAGTTACAGTGAGAATGATCTGGCAGTGTTATATGGATTGAAACAACCGTCTTATGCAGGTTGAATATTGTTTCCATTGTAGGCATGAGCATTTGATATTGCAGGTGTTAAAGTTGGTTCAGTTATATTGGCTGTATATCTGTATATTAAATCACTTGTCCTTGCTGTCTATGGCTTTGCTTCTTGTTGTCATATTATTTGGTCATGCTTTCCCAACGTGAATTGGGACAACACAATTTTCCATCCATGTTTATCTCAGCTGTCCATATGTTCATCTTGGATCCCTACAGTGCATAAGAGCCCTTTCGGCCCATTGAATTCGGCCCACCGACTGTTCAACAGAGCATCCCATCCAGGCCCCCTCACTACCCTTTCTTTATAATCTCACACTTTTCTCATTGCTAATCCTTTTAACCCAAACATCTTTGGACACTAAGGGGCAATGTAGCATGGCCAATCCACCTAACCTGTGCATCTTTGGACTGTGGAAGGACACCAGAGCACCCAGAAGAAACCCATGCAGACGCAGCGAGAATGTGCAAACTCCACACAGTAACCCAAGGCTGGATTTGAACCTGGGTCTCTGGTGCTGTGAGGCACCAGTGCTAACCACTGTGCTGCCCATTGTTGCAGACTCTGGCCTGGGATGGCTGCATACATGTTTCTGCAGCAAATTTTGCACCTCCTTCACCACCTTATCACTGATAGTGATAGTTGAATGGCCTTCTCTTGGTTCTGTTTGGATAAACTGCAGGAATGTTGCTAACTAATAGTAAAACTGCTTAAAAAAAATCAGAAGGTGGCTGTCAGAGGTAAGGGTGGAAACTTAGAAGCATAGAAAATAGGAACAGGTATACCTTATTTGGCTCTTTGAGCCTGCTTCACCATTCAATATGATCATGGTTAATCCTCTCTCTCTATAACAAAGTCTGACTCTATCGCCATTCCCCTTGATGCCTTTAAAGTCTTGAAATCTATTATTTTCTTAAATATGTTCAGTTTGGCCTCCACAACCTTCTATCAGAGTTCCACAGGTGCATCATCCTCTGAGTGAAGAAGTTTCTCCTCATATTAGATTTAAATGGTCTACCTTGTTTCCTGAGACTGTGACCTCTTGTTTTAATGCCCTCCCCCCTCAGCAAGAGGAAACATCATCCCTACATTCAATCAGAATTTTATACATTTCACTGAAATCCTCTCTCGTCCTTCTTACCTCCAGTGATTACAGATCTAGCCTAACCAATCTCTCACGGTATAACAATCCTGCAGGCAGCACAGTGGTTAGCACTACTGCCTCAGCGCTAGGGACCCAGGTTCGATTTCCAGTTTGGGTCACTGTGTGGAGTCTGCATGTTCTCCCTGTGTCTGCATGGGTTTCCTCCAGTTTCCTCCCACGGTGTGTGGGCTGGGTGGATTGGCCGAGCTAAATTGCCTCTTAGTGTCAGAGGGACTAGTTCAGGTAAATTCATGGGAATAGGGCCTGGATGGGATTGTGTTTGGTGCAGATTTGATAGGCCAGATGGCCTCCTGCATTGTAGGATTCCATGATTCTGCCATCCCAGGAACGTCTCGCAATTGACAGTATTGTTAATACAAGAAATGATAAAGTAATAAACCAACAAACTAATATAATACTAAGGCGTAATAATACAATAACAGACAATCACTGTACATCAATAGAGTCCATTGTAATAGAGTCCATTTCATAGAATCATAGAAACCCTACAGTGCAGGAGGAAGCTATTTGGCCCATTGAGTCTGCACTGACCACAATCCCGCACTGACCACAATCCCACCCAGACCCTATCCCCATATCCATACGTATTTACCCACTAATCCCTCTAACCTACGCATGTCAGGACACGAAGGGGCAATTTTTTTTAGCATAGCCAATCAACCTAACCTGCACATCAATGGATTGTGGGAGGAAACCACAGTACCCATAGGGAACCCATGCAGACACGAGGAGAATGTACAAACTCCACAAGACGGTGACCCAAGCTGGGAATTGAATCCAAGTCCCTGGAGCTGTGCTAACCACCGTGTTACCGTGCCGCCCCAAGTAACAGTGACGAGATTCGCCAAAGGAGATGAAATGAGAGGTGATCAAAACTTGTGAAGGAAATGGATTTTAAGAAGGCTCTTGGTGTATGGGCACAGGGACTTAAGGAAAGAATTCCAGACTGTGCTGCATTGGTGATTGAAGAGACAGCTGCAAATAGTACAGTGAAAGGATTGGATCTAACAGAAATCAGATGCAGATAAATTGTTTGACTGTAAAACTGAAGGACATAACTTAGGGTAGAATGAGAATGATATTTTTAAATTTAGAAATCCAGTTGCATGAGCCAAAGTAGGTGATGGGTGAGCCTGACTCAAATGGAACGAGAGTATGGAGTTTAGGTTTAACAGCTGAAATAAAGATTCTTCCAATAATGGATAATCTGATCACACTAAGGCAGTCGAAGGGTTGAGGGACGTAATGGGGAGGTAGATTTGAGTGCCAGCAACATAATATGTGCTAGCTTACTACATGCCTCCATGTGTCATCAAAGGGTGTTCGTGGTTTCTGCCAAGGCCAGAATGACAATTTGTACGGCCCATCTACCAGTGACAGTCCTATTGTCGCATGTATTAGCATACAATGAGAGGTATTTTTTCTTGCACTATACAGACAAAGCATACTGTTCATAGAGAAAGAAATGAGATAGTGCAGAATGTAATGTTACAGTTAGAGCTAGGGTGTAGAGAAAGATCCACTTAATGTAAGGTAAGTCCATTCAAAAGTCTGATGGCGGCAGGGAAGAAGCTGTTCTTGAGTGGGTTGGTATGTGACCTCAGACTTTCCTGGTGGAAGAAAGTGGAAGAAAGAATGTCTGGGGTGCGTGGCGTCCTTAATTATGCTGGCTGCTTTTCCAAGGCGGCAGGAAGTGCAGACAGAGTCAGTGGATGGGCGGCTGGTTTGTGTGATGGATTGCGCTACACTCTCAACCCTTAGTAATTTCTTGCGGTCTTGGGCAGAGCAGGAGCCATACCAAGCTGTGATACAACCAGAAAAATGCTTTCTATGGTGCATCTGTAAAAGATGATGAGAGTCATAGCTGACATGCCAAATTTCCTTAGTCTTCTGAGAAAGTAGAGGCATTGGTGGGCTTTCTTAACCCACTCTTGGGAATTACAATGCTGTTGAGCGACTCGGCCTATGTTTCACTCTGCCACCGAAAGGTATTGTTTTTCCTAATGTCTTTGTCAAGGAATGGGATACTATACCTATTGAGAAATGAAATTGAGGTTTATTGAGATTGTAATGAATGATCGTAATAAGATCACTTGAAATGCAGGAAAATGCAGAATTGAGACAGGCTGCACAGGTTGTACAAGGTGGAGCTTTGGTAGGGTATATGAGTTTAGATTTTCTTACAGGTTTTACTATTCAGAATGCTATGTAACTGAACTCTGGTATTATGCAGCAAAGCAACAATAACTTGCCTTTTAATGTAGCAAACCATTCTTCCCATGTCTGCGTGGGTTTCCTCTGGGTGCTCCAGTTTCCTCCTGGTCCAAAAATGTGCGGGTTAGGTTGATTGGCCATGCTAAATTGATCCTAATGTCACGGGGATTAGCAGGGTTAATATGCAGAGTTACGGGGATAGGGCGTGGGTGAGATTGTAGTCTGTACATACTTAATGGGCCGAATGGCCATCTTCCGCACTATAGGGATTCTGTGATTCTTACTGAATGGCATAGCAGATTCAGGGAGCCTACTCTTGCTCTTAACTCATCTGTCTGTGTAAATGGACAAGATTAGCAGTAAGAAAGAAATGGATGACTTATTGAGAAAAGGTTAGAAAAACTCACTCTTTAACCTTGAATGCTTGTAGAAACTACAAGCAGAAGTAGACCATTTGGCCTTTCGAGTTTGCTCAGCCATGTATTTTAATCATGGCTGATCACTGAATTCAATATCCTGATCCCCCATCCCCCCGCATACACCATGATCCCTTTAGACCTAAGAGCTATATCTAATTTCTTGAAATCAGACAAACCACTTTGTGGTAGTAAATTCCACACATTCACCACCCTCACCTCAGCACTACCTCATTTGCTCCAACTATGACCCCTAGTTCTGGATTCCCCCACTATTGTTTATTTATTTATTAGTGTCACAAGTAGGCTTACATTAACACTGCAATGAAATTACTGTGAAAATCCCCAAGTTGCCACACTCCGGCGCCTACTCGGGTATGTTGAAGAAGAATTTAGCATGGCCAATGCACCTAATCAGCACTTCTTTTGGACTGTGGGAGGACATCAGAGCACTAGGGGGAAACCCATGCGGACATGGGGAGTACATGCAGACCCCACACAGATAGTGATCCAAGCTGGGAATTGAACCTGGGTCCCTGATGCTGTGAGGCAGCAGTGCTAACCACTGTGCCACCATGACATCCCATTGGGAACAATCTTTCTGAATCTACCCTGTCTAATCCTGTTAGAATTTTATAAGTTTCTATGAGATCCCCTCTCACTCTTCTAAACTCCAGTGAATATAATCCTAACTGACTTAATCTTTCCCCATATGACAGACCTGCCATCCCAGAAACCAGCCTGGTAAACCTTCACTGTGCTCCCTCTATAGCAAGGACATCCTTCCTCAGACAGGACACCAAAATTGCACACAATACTCCAGGTGTGGCCTCACCATCATCCTATGCAACAGCAGTAAAACATTCCTATATCTATATTCATATCCTCTTGCAACATACCATTTGCCTTCTTTATTGCCTAATGTACCTGCGCGCTTACTTCCAGTGACTGATGCATGAAGACTCCAAGGTCTCATTGAGTATCCACTTCTCTCAATTTACACCCATTCAAGTAATAATCTGTCTTCCTATTATTGCTATCAAAGTGGATAACCTCACATTTGTCCACGTTACACTGCATCTGCCATGCACATGCTCACACACTCAGCCTGTCAAAATCACACTGAAGCATCTCTGCATCCTCCCCACAGTTCACCCTCCGACCCAACTTTGTATCATCTGCAAATTTGGAGACACTATACTTAGTTCCCTCTTCCAAATCAGTAATATAATCTGAACAGTTGGGGTCCGAAAACAGATCCCTGCGGAACCCCACTAATCACTGACTGTTGTGATTAAGAAGGATAGTTAAAAGAGAGGTCATAGAGAGGACGAGAGGTCATAATCTTAGGATAAGGGGTAGCAAATATAAAACAGAGTTGAGGAGAAACTACTCCCAAAGGGTTGTGGATTTGTGGAATTTGCTACCCCAAAGTGCGGTGGATACTGGGACAGTGAGTAAATTTAAGAAGGAGTTAGACAGATTTTTAATTGGTAATGGTTAATTGGTTGAAGGGTTATGGGGAGGAGGCAGGAAAATAGGGATGAGGACTATATTAGCCATGATCGAATGGCAGGGCAGACTCAATCTGTTGAATGACCTAATTCTGCTCCTATATCTTATGAACTTACAAGATCCTTGGAAAGGTTAGCCTGAATTGTATCTGAAGTGAAATGCAGTTTGTGCAGTATTTATGGTGAAGTTAAGATGGTCAGTAGACACAGCAGAAAGGAAACCCTGGGCCTTTGTGTACAATCACAGTGCCCTGTCTCAGATCATTATCTCGGGTCAGTGGTCAGATTTTGTAGGATAGTACAGTATAGACAGAGGCCTTTTGGCCCATCCAGTTTGTGCCCACATTTTAAAGAGAGAGGTTCAGTTAGTTCCACTGCTTTGCTGCATTAAATTTCATTTGTCAAAACTGCGTCCTTTAATTAGGAATTAAAAGCTGGTGCATTGTCATAAACAGAATACCTCATCGCCCCATGGGTTTGTTTAGCTGGTGTGGCTGAGATCATAGCTCAGGCTTCCCGGCAAAGCTGGAAGTTACTGCTCACATCCAGCCCCGATGAAGCCATTGAGAGGTCAGAGATACATAAAACAGAAGGATCCTTCTGTGGGACAAATCCGTGAGGGTGTGAGGAGGTGCCGACTGGCACTTCAATCACTTAATACGACTGTTGCAATAATATCTGTACCCCCTTCTGAACCAGACAAACACAACACTGTTCTGGAAACCCATGGGGCTGACTTCAGACAGTCAGTGAGGCAGGTGATCTGACCGGCTGAGGTGTGTATATTAATAGGTCTGATGTCACAATGAATATTCTAGAGTGTATCTTGTAATCTTTCCACCTGGCCCTTTTCCCAGTGCTCTCTGGACTACATTTACTCCTGCGCTGGTTGTCCTAAGATGTTCCACCCATATGCCTATTCACCGTGTGAATCAGACTTGTTTATCTGGCTTTGTATGAATCATTACAGTGCCACTTGGCCCATCGAGTTTGCACCAACCACAATCTCATCCAGGCCCCATCCCCATAACCCCACTTATTTACCCTACTTGTCCCCCAACACTAAGGGGCAATTTAGCACAGCCAATGCATCTAAGCCACACATCTTTCGGACTGTGGGAGGAAACCGGAGCACCCGGAGGAAACTCAGGCAGGACAACACTGCACAGCCAGTGACCCAAGGCTGGAATTGAACCCAGATTCTTGGTGCTGTGAGGCAACAGTGCTAACCACTGAGTTGCCCCATAATTAAAGGGGTACATATTTGCACTGATATAGCGCCTTGTCAAACAGATCAGAACAAGCCACAAAGCCCTTTTGAGCCAATGATGTGCTTTTGGTAGTGTAGCATTTTTTATAATGTGGAAACCACAAACAAGAAATCTCTTCAAAGGGATAACTTGGATTTGAACCAGGAACTGCTTGAGCTGCAGTCAAATGTTCTACCACTGAGCTACATCCCTGTCTTGAGGTGGGGGGTCCAGTCTAAATTTATCCATTGTTGCTGTCCACACCATTGGGTGAGTGGAGAGGTGAGGGTTATCTGGGCTCTGCTTAAACTTTCCTTAAATAAGGTTAGATCAGCTAATTTGTTGCTGGCCAGCCCAAAGAGCACGGTGACACAGTGATTCTTACTGCTGCCTCACAGCACCAGGGACCTGAGTTTGATTCCTGGCTTGGGTCACTGTGCGGAGTCTACTTGTTTTCCCTGCGTGCGTTTCCTCTGGATGCTCCGGTTTCCTCCCGCAATCCGAAAGACGTGCTGTATTAGATGCATTTTCTATGTTAAATTCTCCCTCAGTGTACCCGAACAGACGCTAGAGTGTGGTGATTTTCACAGTAACTTCATTGCGGTGTTAATATAATGTGACAATAATAAATAAACCCTAAACAAAAAAGAGCCTGAGACCGTTTGAAGCAGTGTTGCTCAGTGTTACACTGGGCAGTTTTATGTTTTCTGATGTGATTCGTGCCTGGTAGGTATTTAACTGTAGTGTTTTAAAAATAACACCTGCTGATACCTGTTCTAAACGCAGGAGCTCAGCAGATGTGTATTGAGTTCATTTCAGTTCCCAGTGGGTTATTCGCGCAATTAGTCAGGTGAGCACGCAGTGAATTCCTATTAAACCAGTGGAGATGTAAACAACACACAACGTTAGTCAATCTTAGGTGGTACATTTTGCTTTAAAAAGCTATGCTTTGAATCTTCAGGGTCTTGTGGTGCGATCTTACCTCTGAGCCAAAGGTTCTGCGTTCAAGTTCCACTTCAGGACTTGATGGTCATGGAAGGCGTGTCCATTCATGGCCAAACAGGTTGACTACCAGCCTGTGAATCCTTCCCATTTGCCTGATGGTAAGCGGTAGGAAATGGGAGAGTTTCCTGGTCAGCTATACTGCAGAATGCACTGGCAAACCACTGCAGTACTTTGCCAAGCATAATCACGGACCAATCCACGCTGAAGCTGTAATTAAGAAAGCCCATCAATGCTGATATTTTCTCAGGAGGCTAAGGAAATTTGGCATGTTCGCTACGACTCTCACCAGTTTTTACAGATGCACCGTAGAAAGCATTCTCTCCAGATGTACCACAGCTTGGTATGGCTCCTGCTCTGACCAAGATCGCAAGGAGCTACAAAAAGTTGTGAATGTAGCCCAGTCCATCACGCACACCAACCTCCCATCCATTGACTCTGTCTACACTTCCCGCTGCCTCAGCAAAGCAACCAGCATAATCAAGGACCCCAAACACCCCGGACATTCTCCCTTCCACCTTCTTCCATTGGAAAAAAAGATACAAAAGTCTGAAGTCACAAACCAACTGACTCAAGAACAGCTTCTTCCCTGCTGCCATCAGACTTTTGAATGGACCTACTGTATATTAAGTTGATCTTTGATATTAATATATCTACTGTACTGATATCTACTGCATATTAAGTTGACCCTAGCGATGACTGTAACACCACGTCTGTACCCTCTCCTTTCCCTGTCTTCTATGTACTCTATGAATGGTATGTTTTGACTGTGTAGTGCACAAGAAACAATATTTTACACTGTATCGCAATACATATGACAAAAATAAATCCAGCAAAAGTCCGTGGTCAGCAATAACCCCTTAGGGCATGGTACCTCAAGGTGGGGAGAGAAATCTGAGTAATGTAGAGAACTGAGAGGTTCGCAAGGCATTTAAAACAAACCATCAAGTGAAAGAAAACAAGATGTCCATCTTTTTGCATTTTGGGTTATACCCAAATTCCAAAGTGCAACGGTGAATCTATATCAAACCTTAATTGACAGACTGGGATAGATCCTGACTTTACTCATTTTTATTTCTGAAGGTTAAATCAGGAGAGATTTACACCAGGCTGCCAACTCACCGCTATCCATCTGCAGTATTGCACAAATTTAGAATCGACCTTCCTACCTGTGGTGGCTCCACACCAGGGGAAACATGTTGAAGCAACACAGGGGATACAGTGCAGATACATCAGGATGCTGCCTGGTATGATAATGTACAAAAAGGAAGACTGTTTTCAGTGCAATCGAGGAAATTAGGGGTGATTTATGGTATTAATCGTAAAATGATTTCAGGAAGAACATTATAGATTTATGAGGAGGCAGTGGCATAGCGATAGTGTTGCTGGATTAGTAATTCAGAGACCCAGGGTAATCTTCTAGGGATCCAGGTTCGAATCCAACCATCGGAGATGTTAAAATTTGAATTCAATGACTAAAAACACATCTGGAATTAAAAGTTGTAAAAACACATCTGGTTCGCTAGAGTCATAGAGGTTTGCAGCATGAAAACAGGCCCTTTGGCCCAACTTGTCCATCCTCCCCAGTTTTTACCATTATGTTAATACCAATTGCCTGCATTTGGCCCAGATTCCTCTATACCAATCTTACCCATGTAACCATCTAAATGCTTTTTAAATAACAAAATTGTACCTGCCTCTACCACTGCAGTTTATTCCAGACAGTCACCACCCTCTGAGAAAAAAAATTGCCCCTCTGGACACTTTTGTATCGCTCCCCTCTCACCTTAAACCTATGCCCTCTAGTTTTAGACTCCCCTAGCTTTGAGAAAAAATATTGACTATCCAGCTGATCAATGCCCCTCATTAGATTTTTAAAGATCTCCCCTCAATCTCCTACGCTCCAGGGAAAAAAGTCCCAGTCTATTCAGCTGCTACTTGTAACTCAAACCATCAAGTCCCAGTAGCATCCTCGTAAATCTTTTCTGCACTCTTTCTAATTTAATAATATCCTTTCTACAATAGGGTGACCAGAATTGCTCACAGTATTCCAAGTGTGGACTTACCAATGTCTTGTACAACTTCAACAAGATGTCTCAACTCCTGTATTCCATGTTCTGACCAATGAAACCAAGCATGCCGAATGCCTTCTTCACCACTCCGTCTACCTGTGACTCCACTTTCAAGGAGCTGTGAACCTGTACTCCTAGATCTCTTTGTTCTACAACTCTCCCCAGTGCCTTATCATTAACTGAGTAAATCCTGGTTCAATCTACCAAAATGCATCACCTCGCATTTGTCTAAATTAAAACTCCATCTGCCATTCATCAGCTCACTGGCCCAATTGATTAAGATCCCGTTGCAATCCTAGATAACCTACTTCACTGTCCACTATGCCACCAACCTTGGTGCCATCTGCAAACTTACTAACCATGCTTCCTAAATTCTCATCCAAATCATTAATATAAATGACAAATAACAGTGGATTCAGAACCGATCCCTGAGGCACACCACTGGTCACAGGCCTCTAATTTGAAAAACAACTGTCTACAACACCCTCTGTCTTTTGTGAAGAAGCCAATTTTGTATCCATTTAAGTGCCTGACCCTGAATCCCATGAGATTTAACCTTATGCAACAACCTATCGTACAGTACCTTGTCAAAGGCCTTGCTAAAGACCATGTAGACAACATAGACTGCACTGTCCTCATCTATCTTCTTGGTGATCTCTTCAAAAAACTTAATCAAATTCATTAGATATGATTTGCCACTCACAAAGCCATGCTGACTGAACATGATCAGTCCTTGTGCCTGTAGATCCCATCCTTCTGCCATATCTTTGAACAACTTACCCACCACAGATGAGAGGCTCACTGGCTTGTCGTTTCCAGACTTTTTCCTTAAACAAAGGCACAACATTTTCCACCCTCCAATCTTCAGGCACTCACCTGTGGCTGTTGATGATTCAAATATCTCTGTTAGGGGACCCGTATTTTCTTCCGTAGCCTCCTACAACCTCCTGGGATAGATTTCATCACATCCTGGGGATTTATCTATCTTGATGTGCTTCCAGCATCTCCTTCTCTGTAATATGTACACTCCTCAAGATATCACAATTTATTTCCCCAAGTTCCCTAATATCCATGCCTTTCCCAACAGTAAATACCAATGAGAAATATTCATTTAGGATCTCATCCATCTCTTGTGGATCCTTTATGTATTTGTAGAAGCTCTTTGGTTTCTCCTTTGTCTTATCTGCGAAAACAATCTCATGTCCCCCTTTCGCCCTCCTGGTTTCTTGTCTTAACTCTACTCCGACACCCTCTATACTGTTCAAGGGATCCACTTCATCCCAGCTGCCTCTGCACGTCATATGCCTCCCTCTTCTTCTTGACCAGGGCCTCAATATCTTGAGTTGTCCAGGGTTCCCTACTTCTACCAGCCTTGCCCTTCAGTCTAAAAGGAATGTGTTCATGCTGAATCCTGGTTAACACACTTTTGAAAGCCTTCCACTTACCAGACATCCTTTGCCTTTCCACAGACTCCCCCAATCAACTTTTGAAAGTTCCTGCCTGATACCATCAAAATTGGCCTTGCCCCAATTTAGAATTTTAACTTTTGGGCCAGACCTATCATTCTCCATAGCTATCGTACAAACTAATGGAATTATGGGTCACTGGTCCCAAAGTGATCCCTGACTAACACTTCTGTCACCTGCCCTTCCATACTTTCCAAGAGGAGGTCAAATTTTGTCCCCTCTCTAGTCAGTCCATCCACATACTGAATGAGAAATGTCTCCTCTATAGATTCAACAAATTTCTCTCCATCAAAGCCCCTAATATTATGCTGCCTCAGTTGGGAAAGTCAAAATCCCCTATTATTACCATCCTATTTTTCTTGGAGCTATTTGAAATCTCTTTACATATTTGCTTCTCAATTTCCCGCTGACTTTTTGGGGGCTTATAGTGTAATTCTATTAAAATATTTCCTCCTTCTTATTTCTCAGTTCTACCCATATAGACTCAGGGGGCGAACCCTGAGAAATATCCCCTCTCAGTACCGCTGTGCTGTTCTCCCTGTTGCAGCGTTCTCTGGAGGCTAAGCATTGCCAGAACTTCAGCCAATACAAAGACTCATGAAAGCCAGTGTCCCGGTTTAAAGACGTATCTTTATTAACCAGCGATCAAAGGGAGAGGTGACATTGAACAGTCCAATGCCCCTCTGGAGAGAAGGTTACAATACATGGATTGATCAATTATACATTTTTCATATCAGATTCTCCTACCTTTCAATAGTTATGATCAACCTTTAAGTTAAGGACACAGCCTCAGGCTAAAGAGACAATCCTTTAAAACAGAGATGAGAAGGAATTTCTTTAGCCAGAGATTGGTGCATCTGTGGAACTCTTTGCCAAAGAAGGTTGTGGAGGTCAGGTTATTGAGTGTCTTTAAGGCAGAGACAGATAGGTTCTTGATTAATCAGAGGGTCAGGAGATATGGGGAAAAGGTTATGGAGAGAATGGGGATGAGAAAAATACCAGCCATGATTGAATGGTGGAGCAGACTCGATGGGCCGAGTGGCCTAATTCTGCTCTTATGTCTTATGGTCTAAATCGTCTTCATTGTAAATCAATTATTAATAACACTCATCACACACTTTAGCCAATTGCATTCTACCCTCTGATGTCATGGGATTTCATTAGTCTGTCAAATATGGATGCTTCCTCCCTCTATTGCTGATGCTTCTTCTTCTGTTGCCTAGTAACCCTGGCACTTAGCTACAAAGGTCAAAGTTAAGGTTCCTGCCAACTCCTGCTATGTCGCTGGCCAAATGAGACAGATGTACATTCTCGTGTTTTATCTGGATCGTATGAAAATCCCTATTCATAAGTAGCCCTGAGAACCTCACTGCGAGCAACTTTTGCTGATAAGAACTTGTACAATCTGAGGTTTCATTGTTGCCAAAAAATGTGGTTCTGTCTGCAATGGCTGCATTCCATCATCCCTCGCAGCAGCCTGCTCTTAGCTAAAGTGCACAATTACTTTTACAAAATACAGTTAGTGGATTTAAAATACCAAAATACATGTTTAAATCAGAAATAATTCTTCAAATCTTATTTTTACATGCCTTTATGAAGGCAGTCTCGTGTTAAACTGCCTGACTTGAGGCCATTTTATTTAGTGTCAGTATTTTGATAAGTGCCTTAAATCTCTAATTATTTAAATTTTCTCTAACCCATTAGGATTTTCTCTCCAGCACTCGCTAATCAAAAACGTAACACTCCCTTCTCTTTTACCTTCTGTTCTATTTTTCCAATACCATCTGTACCCTGGAACATTGAGCTGCCAGTCCTGTCCCTCCCTTGGCCATGTTTCAGTAATTGCTATAATATCCCAGTCCCACATATCCATCCATGCCCTGAGTTCATCGGCCTTGCCCATCAGGCCTCTTGCATTGAAATAAATGCAGTTTAATCTGGACTTCCCTTGCTCTCTATCCTGCTTTTTCCTGATCAATCTGGTACTTAATGTGCTCTCTTTAACTTCTGTGCTGTCCTCAATTTTCTCTTCTGTCTCCCTACTGCTTTGGGTCCCACCTCACCTCTGCCAAACTAGTTTAAACCATCCTGAGTGGCTCTAGCAAATCTCCCTGCCACGATATTAGTTCCCCTCCAGTTCAAGTTTAACCTGTCCCTCTTGACCAGGTCATCTCTTCCCCAGAAGAGAACCCAATGATCCACAAATCTAAACCCCTGTCCCCTGCACCGGTTCTCAAGACACGCATTCATCTGTCTAATCTTCCTATTCCTACTCTCACTAGTGTGTGGCACTGATAATAGTCCAGGAATTACTACCCTCAAAGTCCTGTACTTTATTTAGCCTTCTGCCTAAGTCTCTATATTCACACTTCAGGGCCTCATCCCTTTTCCTACCTATGTCATTGGTACAACGTTGTGTACAACGACCTCTAGCTGCTCACCCTCCCCCTTAACCACACAGAGATGTCCTTGACTCTTGCACCGGGAAGCAACACACCATCCTGGAGTCTCGATTGTGGCCACAGAAACGCCTCTCTGTGCCTCTAACTTGCGAGTTCCCTATTACTACTGCTCGCTAATTCTTGGCCCGCCCCTGCTGTACAGCAGAACCAGGTGTGGTGCTACAGGCCTGGCTGCTGCTGGTGTCTCCCCCTGACACGTTACCCCCCCCTCAACAGTATTCAAAATGGGATACCTGTTTGAAAGGGGAATAGCCACAGGAGACTCCTGTACTACATACCTGCCTCTCCTGGCGGTCACCCATCTATTTATCTGAACCTGTGGTGTGACAACCTCCTTATAACTAGTGTCTAGGTAACTCTCTGCCCTCTGTATGCCCGGCAGTGTGTCCAGCTGTTGTTCCAACTGAACAATGTGGTCTTTGAGCAGCTGTACACACTTCTTGCAGACAAAGTTGTCAGGGAGACTAGATTTCTCCCCGATTTCCCACATCTGGCAGGAGGAGCATACCACCACCCGAACTGCCCTTTTAAAAAGATAACAGAATTCCAGCTTTCCTTTCCCTTGCTTGTGGTCCTCACAGCAACTACTTTTTTAGCTAGAGGAGGAGGGAAGGCGGGTATTGTTTCTTTGCTGCCCTCTGCGAAAAATTTATCTTCACTTCAACTCAGAAGGTGTTTTACTGAGGTCCTCCTTCTGGAAGTAGTGACTGCAATGATGCAAATCTTCACCCCTTCAACCAATCAATGCTGCTTCTTTGCTGCCCTCTGCTGGACACTTGTCTTCACTTGAACTCAGAGGGTGTGTCTTGTTGAGGGCCTCCTTTTGGAAGCGGTGATTGCAATGATGCAAATCTTCACCTCGACAGCGTCACTTCTCTGCTGCCCTAATATCCTTTAGGGAAGGAAATCTGCCATCCTTACCCGGTCTGGTCTAAATGTGATTCCAGATCCACAGCAATGTGGTTGACTCTTAAATGCCCTCAAAGGTGAGCAATAAATGCTGGCCTAACCAGCAATAGCCACATCAACACCCACATCCCATTAATGAGTAAATAAAGTTTTAAAGTTTATTTATTAGTGTCACAAGTAGGCTTACATTAACACCGCAATGAAGTTACTGTGAAAATTCCCTAGTCGCCAAACTCCAGCGCCTGTGCGGATACACTGAGGGAGAATTTAGCATGGCCGATGCCCCTAACCAGCACATCTTTCAGACTGTGGGAGGAAACTGGAGCATCCAGAGGAAACTCATGCAGACATGGGAAGAATGTGCAGACTCCGCACAGTGACCCAAGCTGGGAATTGAACCTGGGTCTCTGGTGCTGTGAGGTAGCAGTGCTAACCACTGTACCACCGTGACGTCCCAACAAATAAATGAAAGAAAAGATAGGGGGCATAGAGACAGGACTGATGTAAGAGATTTAGCATAGGGAGCAAAGAACAAGGAACAAAGAACCGCACTGGTCAGGAACTGGCCCTTTGGCCCTCCAAGCCTGTGCCAATCATGATGCCTGCCTAAACTAAAACCAAATGTACTCACAGAGTCCGTATCCTTCCATTCCCATCCTATTCATTTATTCATCTAGTTGCCCCTTAAACGCCACAATCGTACCTGCTCCCACTACCTTCAGACATTCACCACCCTCTGTGTAAAAACCATGCCTCGCACACATCTCCTCTAAACTTTTCCCCACGCACCTCAAACCTGTCCTCTAGTACTTGACTTTTCTACCCTAGGAAGGAGCATTTGACTATCCACTCTGTCCCTGCCACTCATCATCTTGTAGACCTCTTATCAGGTCAGCCCTCAGCCTGGCTTGTTTATCTGTTGGAGGTTGAAAGAAAAGGGGAACAGGATAAACAGGGTGTGTATTTGGAAGATAAGCTGCAGCATGGCTGGTTTCTATAGAATTCTGTTCCTTGAGACTGACATCACCTAGTGGACAGATGGCAATATTGCGATGAATGAGAGCGATTTTTAAAATGACAGCATTCACTATTTATTCCCTCCTTCCTGCGACACAACAGGAAAGGAAATGTCACAAACCTAACCCTGACACTGGTTATTCAATGTTAACAGCACAGCAGTCAAATTCATTGTAATCCACTCAAACCCACAGGTTTTGGCTGTATTCAGATGTAACCCCCATCTGCACTCCCCACAATTGTGAATACACCCATTGTAACAATTTTACTTTAGCCACAGATCATATGACCAGATGATTTCCCCCTGGCCCCCACACCCCCAACCCCCCACTTCCCCACCTCCCATCCCACAGCATGTACCACTATCCAACAGAGCCCAACACAACATGGTATTGTCTTTCTGTCTTTGTTACTTCCCTCCACTCGCACTTCTGGAGAAACGGACAACACATGTAATGCTCAGCAGATACATGGGAACACCACTGCCTGCAAGTTCCCCTCACCATCCAGACTTGGAAATATATCAGCATTCCTTCAGAGTCGCTGGGGCAAAATCCTGGGATTCCCTCACTCACCGCATTGTGGGTCAACCCACAGAACATGGACTGCAGCGATTCAAGAGGACAGCTCACCACCACCTTCTCAAGGGCAACTAGGGATGGGCAATAAATGCTGGCCAGCCAGTGGTGCCCCTGTCCGATGAATGGTTATTTTATCCAATATTTCACATTGTTCCTCTTGGATTATTATATCCACGTCATTCTTTTCCTTTGTAAATAAGAGAAGAAAAAATTCATTTAAAATTCACCCCATATCCTCTGCATTAGAATACCTATAGTGCAGAAGAAGGCCATTCAGCCCACCGAGCCTGTACTAACAACAATCCCATCCAGATCCTATCCCCATATATTTACCCTACTAATCCCCCCTGACACAAAGGGACAAGTTGGCATGGCCAATACACCTAACCTGCACATCTTTGGACTCTGGGAGGAAATCAGAGCACCCGAAGGAAACCCACTCAGATACGGGGCGAACATGCAGACTCTGCACAGGTAGTGAGCCGAGCCAGGAATTGAAGCCGGGTCCCTGGTGCTGTGAAGCCGCAGTGTTAACCACTGTGCCACCATGCCACTCCCATCTTCACACAAGGTCTCTACTTCATCTCTGATGTGTCCCACTTTTCCCTTAACTACCTTTTGATCTTTATATACTGGTAAGACATCTTTGGGTTTCCTTAATCTTGCTTGCTGGTATTTTGTCATGCCTTCCCTTTGATTTCCTCATTTCTTGTTTCTCTCTGTAGTTTCTGTATTCCTCTCGGCTGTCTGCAGTGTGAGTTTTTTGTGACTATCATAAACTTTCTTTTTCTGTTTTACTGTTTGAGCTTCTGCTGTATTTTTCTGGACAACCATGGGGCCTAGATTTGGCAGTGCCATTCTTATTTTTGGAGGGGACGTGTTTGCTTTGTACCTGAAGGATCTCACTTATTAGTATTTCCAACTAGTTTACCATTGATTTATCCTTTGATGGAGAGGCGACGGCCTAGTGGTGTTATCGCTAGACTATTCATCCAGAAACTCAGATGATGTTCTGGGGACCCGGGTTCGAATCCCACCATGGCAGACGGTGGAATTTGAATTCAATAAAAAAGATCTGGAATTAAAAATCTACTGCTAACCATGAAACCATTGTCGATTGTTGGAAAAATCCATCAGGTTCACCAATGTCCTTTACGGAAGGAAATCTGCCATTCTTACCTGGTCTGGCCTACATGTGACTGCAAAGCCACAGCAATGTGGTTGACTCTCAACTGTTCTTGGGCAATAAATGCTGGCAAGCCAGTGACGCCCATGTCCCATGAATGAATAAAAAAAGCCAAATCGCTTCTCAGTTTTGCAAAATTTCCCCAGTTTAAAACTTTTACTCCTGATTTATCTCTGTCCTTTTCCATGATAATGTTAAATGTGACCAAATTGTGGCCACTCTCCATGCTATCCCCCACTAACCTCCTGCGACATCAAGTTGCTGCTTACGTGTGAGAGCGACCACACCCTACGGAACCGCCTCGAGGGTAGGCTGAACCAGGTGAGAGTAGACGATGGGCCTGAGCCCTCAGTGACACAGGGCTTGCCCACCTGAACATGTGAAGCCTGTTTCCGGCTGACTGCACAGAGGAAACCAGGAACAGCTTCAATGGGCTGGAAGGTAGAATCAGCAACATGTTGTGGAGTACAAGGAGCAGGACTAGACACGGAGGATGTCTTTGTCATCCACTGCACCCTGTTCAACGTCCATGTGGGTAACATGGTGGCACAGTGGTGAGCGCTGCTGCCTCAGAGCGCCAGGGACCTGGGTTTAATTCCAGACTTGGGTCACTATCTTGAAATGTCATCACCTTTCTCTCTTTACAGTTGCTGCCAGCCCTGCTGAGGTGTCGTTTGGTTTCAGATTCCAGCATCCGCTGTAATTTGCTTTCATTTTGCTCCCTATCCACCCTGTCCATGTCCCTCAATCAGGTCACCCCTCAGTCTTCTCTGCTCCAATGAAAACAACCCAAGTCTATCCAACCTCTCTTTATAACTTAAATGTTCCATCCCAGGCAGCATCCTGGTGAATCTCCTCTGCACCCCCTCCAATGCGATCACATCCTTCCTATAATCCAGTTCTGGTGACCAGAACTGCACACAGTACTCCAGCTGTGGCTTCTCCAAAACCTAGCCAGCTTTCCACGGCCTGCAGGCGTCACTTCAGTCGTAGCAATAATATTAAAAAGAGAAAGCAAGCGAATGTGACACGTCTCACTCCTGGTGCATGGAATGTGCGCACTCTCATAGACACTGCCCAAGCTGATAGACCAGAATAGAGAATTGACTGAGTGGCCAGATAGCTAACTCAATACCAGGATGACATTGCTGCATGCAGTGAAACGTGTCTTGCAGAGGAAGGTCAACACAGGGGAATAGGGGCAGGATGTGCCTTCTTCTGGAGTGCTTGAGCCAAAGTGGAGCTGCGCGAGGCCTGTGTGGGCTTTGAGGTCAAAGGTGAACTGGTGAAGACACTGAGCAGCCTTCCAGAGGGAGTAAGTGGCCGCCTCATGTCACTCAAGATCCCACTGGCAGGCAAGAAGCAAGCTACTGTCATCAGCGCATTTGCCCCCACTGTGACCAACCCTCTTAGATTTGATTTTGATTTGATTTATTATTGTCACATAAGAACATAAGAAATAGGAGCAGGAGTAGGCCACCTAGCCCTTCGAGCCTGCCCCACCATTCAATAAGATCATGGCTGATCTGAAGGGGATCAGTTCCACTTACCTGCTTTCTCCCCATAACGCTTAATTCCCTTGTCTAGAGAAATCTACCTACCCGTGACTTAAATATATTCAGCGAGGCAGCCTCCACCACTTCAACGGGCAGAGAATTCCAGAGATTCACCACCACATGTATTGGGATGCAGTGAAAAGTATTGCTTCTTGCGCACTGTACAGACAAAGCATACCGTTCATAGAGAAGGAAAGGCAAGAGTGCAGGATGTAGTGTTACAGTCATAGCTAGGGTGTAGGGAAAGATCAGCTTAATGCAAAGTAAAGTCTGACGGCAGCAGGGAAGAAGCTGTCTTGAGTCGATTGGTACGTGACCTCAGACTTCCGCATCATTTTCCCAACGGAAGAAGGTGGAAGAAAGAATGTCCAGGATGTGTGGGGCCCTTAATCATGCTTTTCCAAGGCAGTGGGAAGTGTAGAGAGAGTCAATGGATAGGAGGCTGGTTTGTGTGATGGATTGGGCTTCATTCACGACCCTTTGTAGTTCCTTGTGGTCTTGGGCAGAGCAGGAGCCATACCAAGCTGTGATACAACCAGAAAGAATACTTTGTATGGTGCATCTGTGAAAGTTGGTGAGAGTCATAGCTGACACGTCAAATTTCCTTAGTCTTCTGAGAAAGTAGAGGCGTTGGTGGGTTTTCTTAACTATAGTGTTCTCACGGAGGAACCAGGACAGGTTGTTGGTGATCTGGACACCTAAAAACTTGAAGCTCTTTACTCTTTCTACTTTGTCACCGTTGATGTAGACAGGGGCATGTTCTCCTTTACACTTCCGGAAGTCGATGACAATCTCCTTTGTTTTGTTGATATTGAGGGAGTGATTATTGTTGCCGCACCAGTTCACCAGATTCTCTATCTCATTCCTGTACTCTATGTCACCATTGTTTGAGATCTGACTCACTACGGTGGTGTTGTCAGCAAACTTGATTGAATTGGAGGGGAATTTGGCCACACAGTCATAGGTATATAAGGAGTATAGTAAGTTCTCCCTGTAGTCATCAGGAAGAGATTCTATGAAGATCTTCACTTGCTGAGTACAGCAATGACAAAGTCTGACAAGTTGATCATACCTGGTGGCTTTAATATCAGAGTCGGCACAGATCACCAAACCTGGGGAGGTGTTAGCGGCAAAATCAGAGTTGGGAAAGGTAACAGCAATGGTCTTCTGCAATTCTCCGCTGAGCATGAGTTCTTCTCACCAACACAGTCTTCTGGCTCCCAACTGAATAAGCCATCCTGGAAATACCTTCACTCTGAGCACTGCTATCTCATCAACTATATCACTGTCAGGAAGAATGACAGACAGGATGTACAGATGGCTAAGACTATGTGTAGCATTGACAGTTGGACTGATCATTGACTTGTCATCTCCAAATGTGACTGAACATTCGGCCAAAGTGACATCCTTGAGAGCAGAAGATCCCAAAGTGCCTGAACATCTCAAGACTGGAAGTTGACTACACTGAACAGCAGCCTTGGAAAAGCTGTATCTGCTTTATATCTATCTACATTACACTGTATCTGCCATGCATTTTCCCATGCACTCAACCTGTCCAATTCACACTGAAGCATCTCTGCATCCTCCTCATAGCTCACTCTCCAAACCCTGCTTTATATTGGAGAATCATAGAATCATACACTGCAGAAGAGACTGGAGTTGTTCTCCTTTGGAGGAGACTTGTTGGAGATGTTCAAACACATGAGAGGTTTTGGGTTAGAGAGAACGAGGACACGTTTTTTCCAGTGGCAGAAGTATTAAGTTTAAGCCAGTATCAAGTAGGTTTACATTAACACTGCGATAAAGTTACTGTGAAAATTCCCTAATCACTGCACTCTGGTGCCTGTTTGAGTGTGTTGAGGGGTAATTTAGCATGGCCAGTGCACCTAACCAGCACATCTTTAGGACTGTGGGAGGAAATTGGAGCACCCGGAGGAAACCCACGCAGACACGGGGAGAACGTGCAGATTCTGCACGAACAGTAACTCAAGCAGGGAATCGAATCCGGGTCCCTGGCGCTCTGAGGCAGCAAGTCATGAACCAGAGGACACAGAATTCATGGTGATTGGCAAAAGAAGCAGAGGCAGCATAGGGATTTGGTTTACACGACAAATCTTTGCGTTCTTGGATGCGTTGTCTAAAAGGATGGTGAAAACTGATTCAATCGGACTAAAAGAGGATTGAATAAATATCTGAAGAGTAAAAATGCCCAAGCTTACAATGAAAGAACAGATGAGATACCAAAGAGATGGCACAGGTCCGATGGGCCAAGTGGCCTCATTCTATGCCATTGTGTGTGATCATCCCCAGTTTTAATTGTTCCACCATGGTTAGGTCTCTCTGGGCCCCAAGATCTAGAATTCCCTCCCGAAGGATTTCCACCTCTCATCCTTTTGCTTTATTTAAAAGCCACCTCTTTAACCAAACTTTCAAAGTCCTGAATCTCGCCCCATGTGGCCTGGTGCCCATATTTTGTTTTCGAAGGCTCCTGCCAAATGTCTTGGGATGAAAAGGCGCTATATGAATAGAAATGATTGTTGTTGCAGCACCCTGTGAAAAGGAGGAGTGGGAAGAGACTTGTATGGAATATAAACGTTGGCATATCCCAGTGGAGTTGAACAGCTTGTTTCCGCCCTGGGGGTTTCGCGCTACGGTGTAAAAGAAAAACGAACATCACGGGGTCACTTCGAAATCCCATGTGTAAAGCCCCATGTGTGAGATGTGCTGTTTCAATGTTTGGCCACTAGTGGACACCAGTGAGCTGTAACCATACAACCAACGTTGCCACAAATGAAAAAATGTTCTACCTGCCAGATATTGTAGGTTTCACTGATAATCCAGTCAATATGTGTCTGGTAGCTTTGCATGCTCTTGGCATGAGGCCATTGTGTACTTGGCGGGGTTACTTCATTGTACATCTGGCAGCAATAACCTGACAAGTGTTACATCATCGTAACTCTAACAGGATAACACTTTTCTTAAGCTCCTGAGATGATGACAGTCACCAGAAATAATTTATCCCTGGGATGTGGGCATCGCTGGCAAAGTTGATATTTATTGTCCACTTCTTTGTGTTAACCCCCAGGACTTGCACTGCTAATCACTGATTGACCTCCCTGTGTGACTTATTGAAAAGTGAGAAGTCACACAACACCAGGTTAAAGTCCAACAGGTTTATTTGGCAGCACGAGCTTTCAGAGTCACAAGCTCTTTCATCAGGTGAGCGAGGAATTGTGTTCACAAACAGGTCATATACACACACAACCTCAATTTACAAGGTAATGGTTGGATTGCGAGTCTTTACAGGTAATCAAGTCTTAAAGGTATAGACAATGTGAGTGGAGAGAGGGTTAAGCACAGGTTAAAGAGATGTGTATTGTCTCCAGACAGGACAGTTAGTGAGGATTTTGCAAGCCCAGGTAAGTCACGGGGGTTATAGATAGTGCGACATGAACCCAAGATCCCGGTTGAGGCCGTCCTCATGTGCGCGGAACTTGGCTATCAGTCTCTGCTCAGCAACTCTGTGTTGTCGTGTGTCGTGAAGGCTGCCTTGGAGAATGCTTACCCAAAGATCAGAGGCTGAATTCCCGTGACTGCTGAAGTGTTCGCCAACTGGAAGGGAACACTCCTGTCTGATTGTCAAGTGGTACATTGTCGGCTGGAGACAATACCCACCTCCTTAACCTGTGCTTAATCCTCTCACCACTCACATTGTCTGTACCTTTAAGACTTGATTACCTGTAAAGGCTCGCATTCCAATCATTAACTTGTAAATTGAGAATCATAGAACCCTACAGTGCAGAAAGAGACCCTTTGGCCCATCGAGTCTGCACCGACCACAATCCCACCCAGGCCCTACCCCCATATCCCTACATATTATACCCACTAATCCCTCTAACCTAAGCATCCTAGTATACCAAGGGGCAATTTTAGCATGGCCAATCAACCTAACCCACACATCTTTGGACTGTGGGAGGAAACCAGAGTACCCGGAGGAAGCCCATGCAGACACGAGGAGAATGTGCAACCTCCACACAGAAAGTGACCCGAGCTGGGAATCGAACCCAGGACCCTGGAGCTGTGAAGCAGCAGTGCTAACCACTGTGCTACCGTGCCACCCACATGCAAGGTTGTGTGTGTGTATGACCTGTTTGTGAACACATTCCTTGCTCACCTGATGAAGGAGCGAGAGTCTGAAAGCTCGTGCTGCCAAGTAAACCTGTTGGACTTTAACCTGGTGTTGTGAGGCTTCTTACAGTGCTTACCCCGGTCCAAGGCCAGCACCTCCACACATGACTCATTGGGCCCGATTTTACCAATTGGAGGCTAAGGGCTGGAACCGAGCATAAAACGGATCGGAGCCCGGAATCCTTGTCCCAGCGTGCCCATACGCTTTTGGCTGGCTCCAATCCGGTCCGCGCTGTGGGTGGGGCTTAGCGCTGCCAGAATGATCAGAGCTCTGAACTGCGCACCAAGCCCTGTCTGTATAAAGCAGGACCCTGAGTGGGTCCATTGTTGCATTGTCCCAGTTGGGATCTGTTTGTGTTCTTCACAGGCTCGTGGTTTATGCTATTCTTTATTTTGTGCAATAAAGCACTGCTCCTTTACAGCCGACTCCTGGAGTTATTATAGTGTCCTTGTGAAATATACATAGAAACATATATAGAAACTAGAAGCAGGAGTAGGCCATCCAGCCCTTCAAGCCTGCTCCACCATTCATTATGATCATGTCAGACATTTGAATTCAATATCGTGATCCTGCTTTCTTCCCCCCCACTCCCCTACATCCCTTGATCCCTTTAGCCCCAAAAGCTATATCCAATTTCTTCATGAAATCGCACAATGTTTTAGCCTCAGCTACATTCTGTGGTAGTGAATTCCACACATTCACCACTCTCTGTGTGAAGAAATTTCCCCTCACCTCAGCTCTAAAGGTTTACTCCTTATCCCCAAACTATGACCCCTGGTTCTGGAATCTCCCACCATCGGGAACTTTCTTTTTGAATCTGCCCTGTCTAACCATGTTAGGATTTTATAAGTTTCTATGAGATCCCCTCTCCATCTTCTAAACTCCAGTGAATATATTCCTCACCAACTTAGTCTCTCCTCATATGACAGACCTGCCTGATTACATACGAATATAAGAACATAAGAACTAGGAGCAGGACTAGGCCATCTGGCCCCTCGAGCCTGCTCCGCCATTCAATAAGATCATGGCTGATCTTTTTGTGGACTCAGTTCCTTTACTGTTCAAAAATTTATCTATCCTTGCCTTAAAAACATTCAATGAGGTAGCCTCAACTGCTTCACTGGGCAGGGAATTCCACAGATTCACAACCCTTTGGGTGAAGAAGTTCCTCTTCAACTCAGTCCTAAATCTGCTTCCTCTTATTTTGAGGCCATTCCCCCTAGTTCTAGTTTCACCCACCAGTGGAAACAACTTCCCTGCTTCTATCTTATCTATTCCCTTCATAAGGTTATGTGTTTCTATAAGGTCTCCTCTCATTCTTCTGAATTCCAATGAGTATAGCCCCAGTCTACTCAGTCTCTCCTCATAAGCCAACCCTCTCAACTCCCGAATCAACCTAGTGAATCTCCTCTGCACCCCCTCCAGTGCCAGTATATCCTTTCTCAAGTAAGGAGACCCAAACTGTACACAGTATTCCAGATGTAGTCTCACCAGCACCTTATACAGCTGTAACATAATCTCACTTTTTAAACTCCATCCCTCTAGCAATGAAGGACAAAATTCCATTCGCCTTCTTAATTACCTGCTGTACCTGCAAACCAACTCCTTGAGATTCCTGCACAAGGACACCCAGGTCCCTCTGCACAGCAGCATGCTGCAATTTTTTACCATTTAAATAATAGTCCATTTTGCTGTTATTCCTACCAAAATGGACGACCTCACATTTACCAACATTGTGCTCCATCTGCCAGACCCTTGCACACTCACTTACACTATCTATATCCTTTTGCAGATTTTCAGCCTCCTCTGCACACTTTGCTCTTCCACTCATCTTAGTGTTATTTGTGAATTTTGACAAACTACACTTGGTCCCCAACTCCAAATCATCTATGTAAATCATAAACAATTGCGGTCCCAACACTGATCCCTGAGGCGCACCACCAGTCACTGATCTCCAACCAGAAAAACTCCCATTTACCCTCACTCTTTGCTTTCTGTTAGTTAACCAATCCTCTATCCATGCTAATACATTACCCACTGTGCACCTTTATCTTATGTAGCAGTCATTTGGTGCATTGTCAAATGCCTTCTAGAAATCCAGATACACCACATCCACAGGTTCCACATTGTCCACTGTGCATGTAATGTTCTCAAAGAATTCCACTGAATTAGTCAAACATGAGCTGCCTTTCATGAACCCTGACCTGTCGTTCATGAACCCTTCATGAACCCTTCCTGATCATTATCTGATGCCATCCTTATTTTATTCATCCACAGGATATCACTGACTAGGCCAGATTTATTCTCCGTCCCTAATTGAGGAGGTGGTGGTGAGCCTCCTTCTTGAACCACTGAAGTCCGTGTACAAAGAACAAAGAACCACACAGCACGGGAAACAGGCCCTTCGGCCCAACGAGCCCGCGCTGCCATTTTAACATTATGAGTGCCCTCCTCTACCCATGACCTTTGTCTACGCCTATCGGGGAAGATTGAGGGAAGACTAATTAAGGGACAATTTGTTACACCAATCAGCCTAAGAGCACGTTTTTGGGGTGTGGGAGGAAACCGGAGCACCCGGAGAAAACCCACGCAAGCACGGGGAGAATGTGCAAACTCCCTCAGACACTGGCCCAAATGTGTTGTAGATAAATCCACAATGCTGTTAGTGATGGATTTCCAGGATTTTGACCCAGCAACAGTGGAGAAGTGCTAATATATTTCCAAGTCAGGATGGTGAATGGCTTGGAGGGGAATGCCCAGGTAATGGCGCTCCCATGTCTGTTGACCTTGTCCTTCTAGATGATAGAAGTTGTGGAAGCTGTTGTCGAGGGAGTGTTGGTGAGTTCCTGCAGTGCGTCTGGGAGATGGTTCACACAGCTGCCGCTGTGAGTCGGGAGTGGAGGAAAGTTAAAAATAGTGGATGGTGTGTCAATCAAGTGGGCTACTTTGTCCTGGGTAGTGTTGAGCTTCTTGAGTGCTGTTGGAGCTGCACTCATCCAGGAAAGTGGAGAGTATTCCATCACAGTCCTGATTTGTACGTGCTGGACAGGCTTTGGTAGTGGGGGACTCAGCGATAGTAATGCCATTCAATGTCAAGTGTGTTAGTTCGATTCTCCCTTGTTGGAGATGGTCATCGTCTGGCATTTCTGTGGTGCAAATGTTATTTGTCAGTTGTCAGCCGCAGCCTGGATATTGTCCAGGACTTGCTGCGTTTGGACACGGACTGCTTCAGTATCTGAGGAGTCATGAATGATGCTGAATATTGTGCAGTCATCAGCGAACATCCCCAACTCTGACCTTATGATGGGAAGAAGGTCATTGATGAAGCAGCTGAAGGTGGTTAGACCTAGGACACTACCCTGAGGGACTCCTGCAGAGATATCCTGGAGCTGAGATGATTGACCTCCAACAACCACAACCATCTTCCCTTGTGCCAGGTATGACTCCAATCAGCCGAGTGTTTGCTCTCTGATACCCCAATGATTCCAGTTTCGCACAAATCCCTTGATGCCACACCGACTCAAATGCTGCCCTGATATCAATGGCTGTCACTCTCACCTCATTTCTGGGGGGAATTCAGCTCTTTTGTCCATGTTTGAACCAAGGCTGGAATGAGGTCAGGAGCTGGCCAAACTGGGCATCACTGAGCAGGTTATTGCTGAGCAGTTGCTGCTTGTAGCCCTGTCGATGACCCCCTTCCATCACTTCACTGATGATCGAGAGTAGACTGGGTGGTAATTGGATAAGTTAGATTTGTTGTGCTTTCTAAGTACAGGACACACCTGGGTGATTTTCCACATTGTCGGGTAGATGCCAGTGTTGTAACTGTACTGGAAGAGCTTGGCTAGGGGAGTGGCAAGTTCTGGGGCACAGGATTCAGTACTATTACTGGAATGTTATCAGGGCCCATTGCCTTTGAAGAATCCAGTACCTCCAACCATTTCTAGATAACACGTGGAGTGAATCGAATTGGCTGGAGATTGGTATCTGAGATGCTGGGGACCACTGGAGGAGGCTGAGATGGATCGGCACTTCTGGCTGAAGATTGCTGTGAATACTTCAGCCTTATCTTCTGCACTGATGGGCTCCTGCATCATTGAGGATGAGGATATTTGTGGAGTCTCTTCCTCCCAGCGAGTTGTTTAATTGTCCATTACCATTCATGGCTGGATGCGGCAGAATTGCAGAGCTTAGATCTGATCCATTGATTGTGGGATTGCTTAGCTTCGTCGATCGCTCGCTGTTTATGCTGTTTGACACTCAAGAAGTCTTCAGTTGCAGCTTCATCTCATTTTTAGGTTTGTGTGTTGCTGCTCCTGGCATGCCCTCCTGTGCCCTCCATTGAACCAGGATCGATCTGGTAATGATAGAGTGGGGGTTTGAGTATAATTCTGCTGCTGCTGACACAGCACCTCATGATCGCTTAGTCTTGAGGTGCTGGATCTGTCCGCAGCGTATCCTATTTATTGTCACGTGACACACTGGAAGGTGCACAAAATGTGAATAGTTGGAACCAATAGACAGGAATCAGAACTTTTTTTGTTGTCATTTTCTGTACACCACTGGGGCCGATTGCAAGGTGTTTTACTGCTTCAGGAACAGAAAACGCTGAAAAATCTCAGCTGGTCTAACATCATCTAGGAGAGACAATTCCTTGCCCATCCCTGATTGTCTAAGGGCAGTTGACAATCAACCACATTGCTGCGAGTCTGGAGTCACATGTAGGCCAGACAGGGTAAGGACAGCAGATTTCCTTCCCGAAAAGACATTAATGAACCAGATGGATTTTTCCAACAATCGACAATGGTTTCGTGGCAATCTGTACATTCTTAATTCCAGGTTTTATTTAATTGGATTCAAATTCCACCAACTGCTGTGGTGGGATTTGAACGCTTGTCCTAGTATACAAGCTGAATTTTTGAATTAATAATCTAGTGATAATACCATTTGGCCATCGCTTCCCCTTAGAGCAGCTCTGATCAGGCTCTATTCATAGTGCCTCATTCAGACTCGAAACGTTGGCTCCATTCTCTCTCCACAGGTGCTGTCAGACCTGCTGAGATTTTCCAGCATTTTCTGTTTTTGTTTCAGATTCCAGCGTCCGCAGTATTTTACAAATTATTTTGCTGCTTTCCTGGCTGATATAAACAAATTCAGAGGAGCCTGGGAACTCAAGCTGGGACCTTCTTAGACCAGGATAACTCAGCAGCTATTATACAGCATGTTCTTCCCCTCTGGATGTCGAGCTGCGGGGCTGCTGGAGAACAAAGGGGGTGAATGGCGGGCGGACTGTAGGCGCTAATCAAAGTCACATGACCTTGAAGCTTGCAGTCGCGGAAATATTTGCCTTTCATTGAAGGAATGTCTTTGCTATGGGGCCTGACGTCAGAACACACAGCTTGCAACCTTGAGGTGACAAGGCCACATCTTTGCTCAGTCTGTGTTTTGAAGATAGACCATTGACTTTCAGACCTCTCCCACCTCTCTCACCCCAGAGGGAAAATCAAACAGCCCAGGTAATGGGGCGATAACACACGCACCACCCTGTGTAACACAAACACTGATAAATGCCTGAAAGACACATACACTGTGGGTACGTTCCACTTCTACCTTCTCCTTCCATGGCTGCCCCATCCATCAAGGTGAAATAATGTGCGATAAAGAACCATCTAACTCTCCTGTAACTGTCACTCATGCCGCAGTCACTGAGGATGCCAGTCATTTCATTGCTTATCCGTGTACAGAATCTGACACCATTTGTGTACAGCCTGACACTAGCAAATGCTGCATGTGTATCTTATTTGTCATTGATAAACATTGTTATCATATCAAAGTTAACACTTGAAATAAACACTTATCAACTGGGAAGGAACAATGCGACGTGACATTTCACACTCACTCAGCCCTCAGTTTTTTTTAACTCTTTACACAATTTAAAACATTTTCACATACCTCTCCAAACTTTCTTGCACTTCAAAATATTTTTGTATTGACTTTTGGTGATATGGAATTCCAATGGCAACCGTCCCATACCACCCAGTCCCGGAGGGGGAAAGGACAGTGTGTGACCCACTGTACACCCAGTCCCAGAGGGGGAAAGGACAGTGTGTGACCCACTGTACACCCAGTCCCAGAGGGGGAAAGGACAGTGTGTGACCCACTGTACACCCAGTCCCAGAGGGGGAAAGGACAGTGTGTGACCCACTGTACACCCAGTCCCAGAGGGGGAAAGGACAGTGTGTGACCCACTGTACACCCAGTCCCAGAGGGGGAAAGGACAGTGTGTGACCCACTGTACACCCAGTCCCAGAGGGGGAAAGGACAGTGTGTGACCCACTGTACACCCAGTCCCAGAGGGGGAAAGGACAGTGTGTGACCATCTGAACCCCTGGATGGTTTAAATGGTTTATATATAGAATAATGGATACCTGGGAGTGATTACAGACTGGAATCTAATCGAGGGGTTCAGATGGTTTATATATAGAATAATGGATACCTGGGAGTGATTACAGACTGGAATCTAATCCAGGGGTTCAGATGGTTTATATATAGAATAATGGATACCTGGGAGTGATTACAGACTGGAATCTAATCCAGGGATTCAGATGGTTTATATATAGAATATTGGATACCTGGGAGTGATTACAGACTGGAATCTAATCCAGGGATTCAGATGGTTTATATATAGAATATTGGATACCTGGGAGTGATTACAGACTGGAATCTAATCCAGGGGTTCAGATGGTTTATATATAGAATAATGGATACCTGGGAGTGATTACAGACTGGAATCTAATCGAGGGGTTCAGATGGTTTATATATAGAATAATGGATACCTGGGAGTGATTACAGACTAGAATTGCAGAGGGATTTGGACCAACTAATAAAATGGGCTGAAAAATGACAAATGGAATTTAACGCAGTCAAGTGTGAGATTTTGCGCTTTGGAAGGACAAACCAAAGTAGAACGTACAGGGTAAATGGTAGGACTCTGAAGAGTGCAGTTGAACAGAGGGATCTGGGAATACAGGTACAGAATTCCCTAAAAGTGGCGTCACAGGTGGATAGGGTCGTAAAGAGTGCTTTTGGTACATTGGCCGTTATAAATCAGAGTATCGAGTATAAAAGTTGGAGTGTTATGGTAAGGTTGTATAAGGCATTGGTGAGGCCGAATTTAGAGTATTGTGTACAGTTTTGGTCACCTAGTTACAGGAAGGATATAAATAAGGTTGAAAGGGTGCAGAGAAAGTTCACAAGGATGTTGCCGGGACTTGAGAAGCTGAGTTACAGAGAGAGATTGAATAGGTTAGGACTTTATTCCCTGGAGTGTAGAAGAATGAGGGGAGATTTGATAGAGGTGTATAAGATTTTGATGGGTATAGATAGAGTGAATGCAAGCAGGCTTTTTCCACTGAGGCTAGGGGAGAAAAAAACCAGAGGGCATGGGTTAAGGGTGAAAGGAGAAAAGTTTAATGGGAATATTAGGGGGGGGATTCTTCACACAGAGAGTGGTGGGATTGTGGAATGAGCTGCTGGATAAAGTGGTAAATGCGGGGTCACTTTTAACATTTAAGGAAAACCTGGACGGGTACATGGATGAGAGGGGTGTGGAGGGATATGGTCCAAGTGCAGGTCAGTGGGACTAGGCAAAAAATGGTTCAGCACAGACAAGAAGGGCCAAAAGGCCTGTTTCTGAGCTGTAATTTTCTATGGTTCTATGGAATCTAATCGAGGCATTCGGTTGGTTTATACCTAGAATAATGGATACCTGGGAGTTTTGAATTAACCCCTTAAGAAATTGGATACTTAAACACAGAAATAGGCCAATCATCTTTCTTGTCTGGCATTAATTTATCCCCTCTTGAGATGTGATTTGATACAGTCTCATCTTTCTCTGTGCCTGTATCCCTGCCACCCTCCTGTACACACCTAATCAGTACCATTTTGAAACTGTATTTTTTCGGCCCTAGCTTGAAGGGTTCCCCATTCTGCTAACAGTGAACAGAAACATTTCTTCTAACCTTCCTCTTTGTATATCTCGTGCTTATCTTGAGTTTTTGACCTTGTGCCTTTAATTTCTCAGCCAATGGAAAGCATTTATGTATATTTAACTTATCTATTCTTCCCAGAACTTTTGAACGCCTCAACAAACCCTCCCTTTAGCTTTTTTATGGCTGGAGAGATTACAACCCTAACCTTTCCCATCACCCTGGGGAGCTGCAGCCAGCTACCATGCAGGTATATCTTTATCCTGTGCCTCGGCTGAGCTTCCTGGAAAGGGATTTCCCCAGAGAAAACCAGTGCCAACCTGATTTTTCATTTCGAGTTGATAAGGTTACCTTAAAATGATGGATTCTTTTCCTCCTTTCAGTAGCATTTTCATTGTGATGAGTTTGAGATGCCAGCACAGTTGAAAGTACCGACCTGCGGCTAGAATACCTTGGGTACGATCTTTCAGACGCTGGGTTTTCCTGTCTTGTCACCTGAAGAGAGTTATGGGGACAATCCTGCCTCAGAGATTGGCCGTAATCCCAACAGTGACCAGGACTGGGACTTCTTAAAAAATTCATTTGTGAGACATGGGCATCGCTGGCTGGCCAGCATTTATTGCCCATCCTGAGTTGCCCTTGAGAAGGTGGTGGTGAGCTGCCTTCTTGAATCACTGCAGTCTACGTGCTGTGGGTTGACCCACAATGCCGGTAGATCCCGGCGACAGTGAAGGAATGACGATATATTTCCAAGTCAGGATCGTGAGTGGCTTGGAGGGGAACTTGCAGGCGGTGGTGTTCCCATCTATCTGCTGCCCTTGTCCTTCTAGATGGAAGTGGCCATAAGTTTGGAAGGTTTGGAATTTCTGCAGCGCACCTGAGAGACGGTGCACACTGCTACTACTGAGCCTCAGTGGTGGAGGGCACGGACATTTGTGATCATAGAATCATAGAATCCTACAGTGCAGAAAGAGGCCATTCAGCCCTTCAAGTCTGCACCAACCACGATCTCACCCAGGCCCGATTCCCTTGACCCCACATATTTACTCTGCTAATTTCCCTGACACTATGGGGCAATTTACCACGGCCAATTAACCTAACCCGCACAACTTTGTACTGTGGGAGGAAACCGGACCACCTGGAGGAGACCCACACAGACATGGGGAGAACATGCGAACTCTGCACAGATAGTGACCCGAGACCAGAATTGAACTCAGGTCCCTAGTGCTATGAGGCAGTAGCTCTAACCATTGTGCCACTGTGCCACCCACCTGATGGATGTGGTGCCAATCGAGCAGGCTGCTTTGTCCTGGATGGTATCAAGCTTCTTGAGTGTTGTTGGAGCTGCACCCATCCAGGCAAGTGGGAGTATTCCATCACACTCCTGACTTGTGTCTTGTAGATGGTTTCCAGGAGTCAGGAGGTGAGTTATTCGCCACAGTATTCCGCTCTTGTAGCCACTGTGCTTATGTAGTGAGTCCAGTTGAGTTTCTGGTCAATGGTAACCCCAAGGATGAGAACCCCCTCCTAACCCTCCCGCCTCATCTTTGAATATGACCGCTGGTCTTATATGTCTACCTGAGAGTGCGGTTTAGTTCAATGTCTCAGCTAAAGCACTGGCAGTTCTGAGCCACACTTGTGTGCTGTCCTCCATTTTGTGGTCAAGTTTCTGGAGCAAGACATGGCTGAACAGCCTAAAATTCCTCCTGCCTCTCACTCATGGGACCATTCTTCAAGGATGATGAGTGCTGGGAAGGAGATACTTTCCTTCAGCCTGATCCCACCCTTACTCAGCAATGGCTGACACTCTCAAGGAGGATTGATGCTTGGCGAGGGTGGGGAGCAAGGCCATTTGTGAATGATCAGGAGCGGCACTGGTTGCTTGGTATCTCTTTGTTGCCACTGAGATGATTGTCCAACTTTGGCCATCCTCAGTTGGACGTGGGATCTAGAAGCTGTGTGCAGCCCAGATCCATGGTAGCCCCAAGTGTATGGTGCTTTGTTGTAATTTATTCCAATAATTTTATTTTAGGAGTCTATACATTCCATCCACAGTTAACAATGCATTCATGTAACCAGTTATCTGTTAATGCTGAAATACCCAATGCCCACATTCTGTGAGTAGATTAATGCCACATTTCCAGTGGGGCTATTACACTGATTATTCCTATAAATCCAGCCTGACATCTCATTATTTTCTAATTGGTGGTCTCTGACCGCCACACATTGCTACACCATAATAGTCTCTATTCATGATATCGGAACAGGAAGTCACAATGCCCTCAGAAGGTCAAAGGTGAAGGAATTTTAAGTGTATCCTAAATAAGAGTCAGGTGTCTCGGGTCCTTAACATTCCTCCGCCTTTGACCCGGAGGGTCCATTTGAACAGCTTGTTAAGATGTGTGAATAGTGTGTGCTGTAAACACAAAACGATCCACTTCACCGAACAAATTGCTTGTTCTGCAAAAAGGCAACTTTCTCTTAAAGGGACACTGTCTTTACAAAGAGGGACTTTCACTATGTGCGTCGTTCGATGGCAAAGCAAAGCAGAGGTCTCAGAGTCGAGTGTGATATTTTGATTGCATTGTTATCTCCTGCAGTAATTAATGAGTGAATGATGCAACATTTTCAGTACAACATATACACAAGGGATGGAATTTGTTCCCGATTCTGATCTGGACCTCAATACCATTTTTTTGATTTGTTACTGTCATATGTACTAACATACAGTGAAAAGTATTGTTTCTTGCGCGCTGTACAGACAAAGCATACTGTTCATAGAGAAGGAAAGGAGAGAGTGCAGAATGTAGTGTTACAGTCATAGCTAGGGTTTAGAGAAAGATCAACTTAATGCAAGGTAGGTCCATTCAAAAGTCTGATGGCAGCAGGGAAGAAGCTGTCCTTGAGTTGGTTGGTACGTGGCCTCAGACTTTTGTATCTTTTTCCCGATGGAAGAAGGTGGAAGTGCGAATGTCCGGGATGAGCGTGATCCTTAATTATGCTGGCTGCTTTGCCGAGGCAGCGGGAAGTGTAGACAGAACCAATGGATGGGAGGCTGGTCTGCGTGATGGATTGGGCTGCATTCACCACCTATTGTAGTTCCTTGCGGTCTTGGGCAGAGCAGGAGCCCATACCAAGTGTGATACAACCAGAAAAGATGCTTTCTATGGTGCATCTGTAAAAGTTGGTGAGAATTGTAGCTGACATCCTAAATTTCATAAAACATAGAACACTACAGCACAAACAGGCCCTTCAGCCCACAAGTTGTGCCGATCATATCCATATCTACCAGGCCTATCTATAACTCTCAATCCCATTAAATCCCATATACTCATCCTGAAGTCTCTTAAAAGACCCCAGTGAGTTCGCCTCTACCACCACCGACAGCAGCCGATTCCACTCACTCACCACCCTCTGAGTGAAAAACTTATCCCTGACATCTCCTCTGTACCTGCTTCCCAGCACCTTAAACCTGTGTCCTCTCGTAGTGACCATTTCAGCCCTGGGAAATAGCCTCTGAGAATCCACTCTATCTATTCCTCTCAACATCTTATAAACCTCTATCAGGTCGCCTCTCAACCTTCGTCTCTCCAGGGAGAAAAGACCGAGCTCCCTCAACCTATCTTCATAAGGCATGCCTCCCAATCCAGGCAACATCCTTGTAAATTTCCTCTGCACCCTCTCAATAGCTTCCACATCCTTCCTGTAGTGAGGCGACCAGAACTGCACACAGTACTCCAAGTGGGGTCTGACAAGGGTCTTATAAAGTTGCAGCATTACCTCCCAACTCCTAAACTCAATCCCTCGATTAATGAAGGCCAGTACACCATACGCCTTCTTGACCACATCCTCTACCTGCGAGGCCGATTTAAGAGTCCTGTGGACCCGGACCCCAAGATCCTTCTGCTCCTCAACACAGCTAAGACTCCTACCCTTGATATTGTACTCCTGCATCCCATTGGTCCTGCCAAAATGGACCACTACACATTTATCCACTTTGAAGTCCATCTGCCATTTCTCTGCCCCGTCTTGCATCCTATCTATGTCCCGCTGCAACTTCTGACATCCCTCCAGACTATCCACAACACCTAGCGGTGAGCACTAGGCCATCACCTACCCTTATAGAGTAGGGAACACTTTATAAAGCAAAAGCCTCTCTGTTAAGATAGAGATAAGGGGGAATTTTATTTCTCTCGTAATAACATTATAGGTCGCTATCTGTGGAATTCTATTCTGTAAAGAGCCATGAAGGCTGGGTATATCAAAGACTGTATTGGATAGATTATTGTTAGATTTAGGCAGGAGCGGGAGATATGTGGTAAGGTTGGGCAGACAAGAAAATGGAGTATGGACCACAATCAGGTCAATTATGATCCTTTTGGAGGGTGGGACAGGCTCAAAGGGCTGAATGGCCTATTCCTGCTCTGCCCTGTGTTCCGACGTCCTGCCACTGCGATAGATTCCTACTCCAATCTATCGGTAAATAGATTGGTGTAGTTAGAACTGTTATTCTTACAGGAAAGAGATTGAGAGGAGATTTGATAGAGGCAGCAATATTGTGAGAGGTCTGGATAGAGTAGATAGAGAGAAACTGTTCCCACTCATGAAAAGATCAAGAACGAGAGGGTGCAGATTTAAGGCTCGTTATTAGAAGAAGCAAAAGTGAGATGAAGAGAAGCTTTTTCACGCAGTGAGTGGTTTGGGTCTGAAACGCTGTGCCTGAGAATGTGGTGGAGGTGGTTTCAACTGAAACATTTGACAGTGAATTACACTGCTCTGATAAGGAAGAGTGTGCAGGGTTATAGGGTGAGTTGCTGATTCAGTGAGCTGGTTCAGACGCAATGGACCAAATGGGTTTCTGCGCCGAGACAATTCTGTGATTCCACTGGGGTTAAAGTTTCCTTATTCTGCTGATGAAGAGGCCAATCTCACCCTTCCACCTCTCCCACACTCACTCGCTAACAAGGCGAAACAAGAGCAGCTGGCAGAAAGGGCTCATGGGCACCCTGCCATGTTGGCAGGTGGGCATTGGGAAGTGGAGGGGGAGGAGCCAAGGGCAGAGGCTATGAGGTTGTCCTAGTGCTGGATAGCACCTTGGATTTCTGGAAACTATTGTGCTCCTTTTGGCCACCATTGCCATGACGATGGCAACATGGAGCCTCCAAAAGCAGTGGCATTGTCCATGGCATTGTAGATTAATTGCCAACTTGTCTGTCTGCCATGCATAGAATAAGCAGATGCCACTGGGTGCAGGGTTACAGGTTGGGGGGGGGGGAGTCAGGCAAGTAGGTGATGGGCATTTAAATACTTTGCTGGCATTGCCCACATCCTGAGGGCAAAATTAAAAAGGTGTGATCCTTTGTACAATAAGTTGATTTCCTGGACTGTTTGGCGGAACTAGTCCAAAGGTAGTGATAGGAACAAACTACCAACTAAAAGACTAATAGAATGCTGCTCTGCATCTCAAGAGTTTAAAGTTGAAGAAATTAAATGGCAAATAACATTCATGCGACACAAGTGCCAGGCAATGACCATCTCCAGTATGAGAGAACCTGATCATTGCCCCTTTATATTCAATGGTATTACCATTGCTGAATCCCCCACTATCAACATCCTGGGGGTTACCAATAATCAGAATCTGAACTGGACCAGCCATACAATACCAGGGCAGGTCAAAGGCTAGGAGTCCTGTGGGGAGTAACTCATCTCCTGACCCTCTCAAACCTCCACCATCTACAAGGCACAAGTCAGGAGTGTAATGGAATACTCTTGACTTGCCTGGATGGGTGCACCTCCAACAACACTTAAGAAGCCCAGCACAAAGCAATCTGCTTGACTTGCTCCCCCTTCCACAAACATTCAATCCGTCCGCCACTGACAAACCCTGGCAGCAGTGTGTGCCATCTACAACATGCACTGCAGGAACTCACCGAGGTTCCTTAGGCAGCATCTTCCAAACCTACAACCATTACCATCTGGAGGACAAGAGCAGCTGATACCTGGGAATACCACCACCCGGAGGTTCCCCCCCAAGCCTCTCCCCAGCCTGACTTGGAAATATATCGCTGTTCCTTCATTGACGCTGGATCAAAATCCAAAAACTCCCTCCCTAACAGCACTGTGGCTCTCCCCAAACCTCAGGGACTGCAGTAGTTCAGGAAGGTAGCTCACTACTGTTTCTGAAGGGGAATTAAGGATGGGCAATAAATACTGGCCAGCCAGCGATACCCATGTCCAAGAAAAAAGCCTCAACCAATGCAGGAATTGAACCGGTGCTGCTGATGTTGTCTGCATCATGACGCCCGATAGCCAAATCTCATCAAATACATTATAAAAATTTCAATTGTACGGAAATTTTGTCAGTTATTTCTCAATGATATTGGGATTAAAGTGGTTAATACATGAGGATAGGTTGCATAAACTTGTCACGTATTCCTGGCACTCAGAAGATTGTAACAGTAAGCTGGTAACTTTGTGCTTGGAAATGATATGGAGATGCCGGTGTTAGCCAGGGGTGGACAAGGTGAGAGGTCACAGACACCAGGTTATACTCCAAGAGGTTGTTCTGAAATCACAAGCTTTTGGAGTACTGCTCTGAGTGACTTCACCTTTGAAGGAGCAGTGTTCCTTAGGCTTGTGATTTCAAATAAACTTCATACAATCATAGAATCGCTACAGTGCAGAGAGAGGCCATTCAGCCCATCGGGTCCATGTTGACAACAATCCCACCTAGGCCCTATCCCCGTAATTCCACACATTTACCTTGCTAATCCCTCTAACCGATGCACCCTGGGATATGAAGGGGCAATTAGCACCTAACACGCACATCTTTGCACAGGCAGTGACCCAAGCCAGGAATCGAACCCAGGTCCCTGGGACTGTGAGGCAGTAGTGCTAACCACTGTGCCACCGTGCTGCCCATTGGACTGTTGGACCATATCCTGGTGCCGTGCAATCTGTCATCTTGTGCTTGGAAAGGGTCAATTCAGTCTTTTAAGACAGAGAGAATTCGGTTTTTGTTGGATGAGTGTATCATGGGATATGGTATATAGATCAGCACGATTCGACTAATTGGCAGGACAGGTCGAGGGACTGAATGGTGTCCTTCTGTTCTTATTAATTCAGCTGAGCCCAGCTGGTCCATCTCTTCACCTCTGTGTCACCCCAGCACCAATGAGTGGCTGGGCATCACTCCTAAATCCCAGGTGGCACCACCTCTGGAGCAGACAACCAGCACAATATTGACGCCAAAACGCAGATGGTGAAATTTGATTTTCATAAAAATTAAAAGTCTAATGATGACCATGAAACTATTGTTGATTGTTGTTAAAACCTTTAAGACCACAAGATATAGAAGCAGAGTTAGGCCATTCAGCCCATTGAGTCTGCCCTACCATTCAATCATGGCTGATATGATTCTCATCCCCATTTTCCTGCCTTCTCCCGCTAAGCCTTGATTCCATTATTGATCAAGAACCCTATCTATCTCTGTCTTAAAGATACTCAATGACCTGGCCTCCACAGTCCTCTATGTGGCAATGAATTCCACAGATTCCCCATCCTTTGGCTGAAGAAGTTCCTCCTCCATTTTAAAGTTCTAGCCTCTCTCACAAGTGGAAACATACTCTCCATGTCTGCAAGTTTCAATTAGATCCCCCCTCTATAAAGAGTATAGACCCAGACTCCTCAACTGCCCCTCATATGATACCCATTTGGTTCACTCATAAGAACATAAGAACATAAGAAATAGGAGCAGGAGTAGGCCATCTGGCCCTTCGAGCCTGCCCCGCCATTCAATAAGATCATGGCTGATCTGTCGTGGCTGATCTGTCGTGGCTCAGTTCCACTTTCCCGCCCTCTCCCCATAACCCTTAATCCCCTCTCTTATCAAAAACCCATCAACCCGCTTCTTAAAAATATTTAGCGAGGCAGCCTCCACCACTTCAACGGGCAGAGAATTCCAGAGATTCACCACCCTTTGAGTGAAGAAGTTCCTCCTCAACTCCGTTCTGAACCGCCCCCCCTTTATCTTGAGGCTGTGCCCCCTAGTCCTACTGTCTTTTTTGAGCGGGAAGAGTCTTTCCACCTCTATCCTATCCATCCCATTCATCATCTTATACGTCTCAATGAGATCTCCCCTCATTCTTCTAAACTCTAACGAGTACAAGCCTAGTTTATTCAGCCTCTCCTCATAGCTCAACCCCCTCAACTCCGGTATCAGCCTAGTAAACCTCCTCTGCACTCCCTCCAAGGCCAAAATATCCTTGCGCAGGTGCGGCGCCCAAAACTGCACACAGTACTCCAGCTGCGGCCTCACCAATGCCCTATACAGCTGCAGCAAGACCTCCCTACTTTTATATTCAATCCCCCTCGCTATGAAGGCCAGCATCCCATTCGCCTTCCTGACCACCTGCTGCACCTGCAGGCTGGGTTTTTGCGACTCATGCACAAGGACCCCGAGGTCCCTCTGCACCGTCGCCTGCTGCATGTCCATTAGGGAAGGAAATCTGACATCCTTACTTGGTCTGGCCTACACATGACTCTAGATCCATAACAATGTGGTTGTCTCTTAAAATGGATAATAAATGCTTTCCCAGTCAGCAACTCTCCCTGCATCCCAACATCTGAATCCATCCAGCTACTTCAGGGGTGAACTAGCCAGATAGATTCAGAACTGTCTATAGAAGACAGAGAGTAGGAGTGGAAGGATGTTCTTCCGAATGAAGGTCTGTAACTAGTGGTATTCCGCACGGACATGCAGGGCAGCATGGTGGCATAGTGGCTTGCACTGCTGTCTCATTGCACCAGAGACCTGGGTTCGATTCTGGCCTCACTATCTGTGTAGAGGTTGCATGTTCTCCCCGTGTCTGTGTGGGTTTCCTCCAAGTGCTCCGGTTTCCTCCCACAGTCCAAAAGGTGTGTGGGCTAGGTTGATTGGCCATGCTAAATTGACCCTAGTGTCAGAGGGATTTGTAGGGCAAATATGTGAGGTTCTGGAGATTGGGCCTGGGTGGGATTGCGCAGACTCGATGGGCCGAACAGCCTTCTGCTGCACTGTAGGGATTCTGTGATCAGTGCTGGGGCCTCTGCTGTTTGTAGTATATATAACTGACTTAGAAGAAAACATAACTGGTCTGATTAGCAAGTTTGCGGCTGATACTAAGATTGATGGAGTTACAGACAGTGATGAAGATTGTCCGCAGGATAGAGATAGGCTGGAAAATTGGGCGGAGAAATGGCAGATGAAATTTAATCTGGACGATTGTGAGGTGATGCATTTTGGTCGATCCAATTAAGGTGGGAGTTATAAAATAACGGCAGAACCATCAGGAGCATAAACACACAGAGAGATCTGAGGGTACAGGTCCACAGATCCTTAAAAGTGATAGCACAGGTGGAAAAGGTGGTGAAGAAAGCATATGGCATGTTTGCCTTCATTGGACAATGAGTACCAAAGTTGGCAAATTACGTTGTATAAAATGTTGGTTAGGTCACATTTGGAGATATGTCCAGTTCTGGTCACCACACTACCAGCAGGACGTGGAAGCTTTGGAGAGAGTACAGAAAGATTTACCAGGATGTTGCCTGGTATGGAGGGTATTAGCTATGAGGAGAGATTGAATAAACTGGGATTGTTCTCTCTGGAAAGGCGGAGACTGAGGGGCGACCCGATAGACATTTATAATGTTATGAGAGGTGTAGATAGGGCAAACAGTTGGAAGTTTTTTCCCAGGGCAAGAATGACAATTACAAGAGGGGTATGAGTTCAAGATAAAGGCTCAGTGAAGATGTGCGGGAGAAATTTTTTACCCAGAGGGTGGTGGGGGCCTGGAATGCACTGCCAAGTGAGATGGTTACACGTTAGCCACATTTAAGACTTATCTTGATAGACACTTGAACATTCGGGCAAGGGGGGGGATATAAGCGGTGGGTATGGATAGGACAACGTGAGCGGTGCAGATTTGGAGGGCCGAAGGGCCTGTTCCTGAGCTGTAGTGTTCTTTGTTCTTTGCTTTGAATAAGTAAAAGAAACCCTCTCCTAGGTTTTGCAATAGGCCCAGAGTGCGAGCAGGTGTTTAGAGACAGTTCGCAAGGCGTTCAAAGTTATACCCTGAGTGTGTGACTTGTTTTGATATTGTTATGTGAGAGGGGTGCGGGAGGAGGGAGAAAGGTGGGGGGGAAACTAAAAGACTTTAATCTGGTCCTATCTACATGTTGTCAGAACGTGAGTGTCTTAATACACAGGATGTTTGTTATTCTCTGCACAATACACTCCCTGCAAACATTGTTTTACTTGGAATCCACTCGCACAGTGGGAGTGATGGTGACACTGTATACTTTGCCAAGGTCTCCAGAGCAGAGGCACGTCTCAATCCACGTCCGTGCTCTGATTTCCCTGAGTTCGATCACGTAGCTGTCTTCAGCTGCTCGCCGCACTTTCCGATCTTCATACAAACACCACAATTTTGTATGTGTGTATCCTCACTTGTCCTCCTTTGACCAGTGGTGCCAGATGTTTAACTGCAGTCACCTCCGACATGGGGAGGCTTCTGCACTAATGGGAGTCAGAGCGACTTAAGTCTGATTCTGTCCTTAATTGCACCTTGCAGGCAGCGGGAGTTCCAGGTTAGCAACTCCTGAGCTTGAAAACAATTTTCAAAATACGATATGGGTGTCAGTATCTAGGCCAGCATTTATTACCCATCCCACATTGCCCTGGAGAAGATGGTAGTGGCCACCTTCTTCAACTGTTTCAATCCCTGAGATGTTGGTATACCTCCCCCTGTGCTGTTAGGGAGGGAGTGCTGGATTATTACCCAGCGGTAGTGAAGGAACTGCAGTATATTCCCCCCTCTCTAATCCAGGACAGTTGTAGACGGCCAGATTAAAGCTTTAAGTTTTATTTATTAGCAATCACAAGTCGGCTTTCATTAACACTGCAATGAAGTTACTGTGAAAATCCCCTCGTCGTCACATTCCAGCGCCTGTTTGGGTATTCTGAGGGAGAATTTAGCACGGCCAATGCACCCAACCAGCACACCTTTCAGTGGAGGAAACTGGAGCACCCGGAGGAAACCCAGGCAGATATGGGGAGAACATGCAGACTCCGCACAGACAGTGACCCAAGCTGGGAATCGAACCTGGGTTCCTGGAGCTGTGAGGCAGCAGTGCTAACCACTGTGTCACCCTGATCATGGAGCTATTTCAGAACAAGGATGAGAATTTTAAAATTACACTGAAAGGATTAAAACGCATCACAAATTTTACAAATATATGAAGTTTTTGAAAGGGTACGTATAAACATAAAAATAAGGAGCCGCCAAAATGATGCTAGCACAGACTCAACGGGCCAAATGGTCTCCCCCAGTGCTGTGATTTCTGTGAGTTGGAATGAAACGCACAGACAGGTGGGTGGTGTTAGGTTTTGGGTCAGGATCCCGGATTCAGGGTTAATAGCAGGGGTTTCCAGCCCAGTCCCACATTGGGAACTGACCCCCATTAATGGCCAGAAGGTGTGCTCCAATTAAAATGTCTGGCGGAGGGCGAATAGGAAGGAGATGAAACCTCTTGTTGTAGGTGAGGGACGGAGAAGTCATCTTCACCTTCAACACTTTTAAAAGTTTTGCATTAAAAAAATGACCACAAACCTGGCCAGGTAGGTGAGGGAGGCCTTCGGGGCCTGTCTGCTTTGCTGGCTTCTGTTTCATCTCATTCTAAGGAAATTCATCATGTCAGCTACAACTCTCACCAACTTTTATAGATGCACCATAGAGAGCATTCTTTCTGGTTGTATCACAGCTTGGTATGGGCTCCTGCTCTGCCCAAGACCATAAGAAACTACAAAAGGGTCTGTCACTCAAACCAGCCTCCCATCCATTGACAGTGTCTACACTTCCTGCTGTGTCGGAAAAGCAGCCAGTATAATCAGGATCCCACGCACCCCGGACAACTTCTCTTCCATCTTCTTCCATTGGGAAAAAGATACAAAAGTCTGAGATCACGTACCAACCGACTCACGAACAGCTCCTTCCCTGCTGCCATCAGGCTTTTCAATGGATCTACCTTATATAAAGCTGATCTTTTTCTACACCCTAGCTGTGACTGTAACCCTACATTCTGCACCCTCTCCTTTCCTTCTCCCCTACGTACTCTATGAATGGTGTGTTTTGACTGTATGGTGCGCAAGAAACAATACTTTTCGTTCTATCTGAATACATGTCCAAAGATGTGCAGAAGGATTGGTCATGCCAAATTGCCCCTTAGTGTCAGCGGAATTAGTAGGGTAAATATGTGGGGGTAAGGGGATGTGGGCTGGGTGGGATTGTGATCGGTGCAGACCCGATGGGCCAAATGGCCTCCTTCTGCACTGTAGGGATTCTAAGGTTCTAATCTATGTGACAATAACAAATCAATTCAATTCCTCTGCAGCAGGGAGGTGAAACCCTGACCTGCCCCTGATATCAGTCACCCTCTGATAATTGACCTCAAATTGTCCTGCTACTTCTTTCTGAGGTGGGTCCCCTGACCTTTTGCTGAGAGACGGGGAGATTCCCATAGAGACGTTGTGGCACGAATCCCCAAAATCTAATTCCACCTTGCTGTCAGGGATTGGCACTGTCCAGGAGTGATTGCTGGCATTGTGTGTATGAATGAAATACAGCAGAGAGGTCCTCAAACCAATGTGAATTCAGCAACATTGTCAGTACAGGCTGATAGTAAATCCTCAAGCTTGTCAGTACACTGTTCCTCTCCTAGTTGTTACTGTTAGTTAGTGAGCCTTGCTACCTCGAGCATTCTTGTCATTGTCAGATCATACATTCACATCTGTGGTAGGTAAAATGTTAGAACATAGAACATAGAACATAGAACATTACAGCGCAGAACAGGCCCTTCGGCCCACGATGTTGCGCCGACCAGTTACAAAAACAATGACCCACTAGCCTATACCAATCCCTTTTCGTCCATAAACCTATCCAGAGATCTCTTAAACGCCCCCAAACTAGACGCATTTACAACTGCAGCAGGCAGGGCATTCCAATCCCTCACCACCCGCTGGGTAAAGAACCTACCCCTGACATCCGTCCTGTAGCTACCCCCCCTTAGAATCCGTCATTAAGGAGGAAATTGCGAGGCATCTTGATAGAGCAGACGCAGCACGGTTTCATTAAAGGGAAGTCGTGTCTGACAAATTTACTGGAGTTCTATGAGGATGTGTCTAGGGCAGTGGATAGAGGAGAGCCGGTGGATGTGGTCTTTCTGGATTTTCAGAAGACGTTTGACAAGATACCTCACAAGAGGTTATTGCAGAAGGTCAGGGGACATGGAGTTGGGGGTAGGGTGTTAGCGTGGATAGAGGATTGGTTGTCAAATAGGAGGCAGAGAGTGGGGGTCAATGGGTGCTATTCGGATTGGCGGTTGGTGACTAGTGGGGTGCCCCAGGGGTCGGTGCTGGGGCCTCAGCTATTTACCATTTATATAGATGATCTGGAGGAGGGAACCGAGTGTAGGGTGTCGAAATTTGCTGATGACACCAAGATTGGGGGAAAGGCAAATTGTGCGGAGGGTGGGGAGAGTCTGCAGAAGGATCTAGATAGGCTGGGCGAATGGGCCAGGAAATGGCAAATGGAATTTAATGTTGGCAAGTGTGAGGTGGTCCACTTTGGTAGGAAGAATGGTAGGAAGGACTATTACTTACGTGGCGAAAAACTGCAGCAGGCGACGGTGCAGAGGGACCTCGGGGTCCTTGTGCATGAGTCGCAAAAACCCAGCTTGCAGGTGCAGCAGGTGGTCAGGAAGGCGAATGGGATGCTGGCCTTCATAGCGAGGGAGATTGAATATAAAAGTAGGGAGGTCTTGCTGCAGCTGTATAGGGCATTGGTGAGGCCGCAGCTGGAGTACTGTGTGCAGTTTTGGGCACCGCACCTGCGCAAGGATATTTTGGCCTTGGAGGGAGTGCAGAGGAGGTTTACTAGGCTGATACCGGAGTTGAGGGGGTTGAGCTATGAGGAGAGGCTGAATAAACTAGGCTTGTACTCGTTAGAGTTTAGAAGAATGAGGGGAGATCTCATTGAGACGTATAAGATGATGAATGGGATGGATAGGATAGAGGTGGAGAGACTCTTCCCGCTCAAAAAAGACAGTAGGACTAGGGGGCACAGCCTCAAGATAAAGGGGGGGTGGTTTAGAACGGAGTTGAGGAGGAACTTCTTCACTCAAAGGGTGGTGAATCTCTGGAATTCTCTGCCCGTTGAAGTGGTGGAGGCTGCCTCGCTAAATATTTTTAAGACGCGGGTTGATGGGTTCTTGATAAGAGAGGGGAATAAGGGTTATGGGGAGAGGGCGGGAATGTGGAACTGAGCCACGACAGATCAGCCATGATCTTATTGAATGGCGGGGCAGGCTCGAAGGGCTAGATGGCCTACTCCTGCTCCTATTTCTTATGTTCTTATGTTCTTAAACTCATCCTCAACACTGGTGCCCCACAAGGCTGTGTTCTCAGGCCCCTACTTACTCCTTACACACCTACGACTGTGTGGCCAAATTCCCCTCAACTCGGATTTCAAGTTTGCTGACGACACCACTGTAGTGGGTCGGATCCCAAACAATGACGAGATAGAGTATAAGAATGAGATAGAGAATCTGGTGAACTGGTGCGGCAACAATAATCTCTCCTTCAATGTCAACAAAATGAAGGAGATTGTTATTGACTTCAGAAAGCACATGAAGACATTCCCTGTCTACATCAACGGGGACAAAGGAGAAAGGGTCGAGAGCTTCAAGTTTCTAGGTGTCCAGATCATCAACAACCTGTCCTGGTCCCCCCGTGCTGACACTATAGTTAAGAAAGCACACCAACACCTCTACTTTCTCAGAAGACTAAGGATATTTAGCATGTCAGCTACGACTCTCACCAACTTTTACAGGTGCCCCATGGAAAGCATTCTTTCTGGTTGTATCACAACTTGATACGACTCCTGCTCTGCCCAAGACCGCAAGGAACTACAAAAGGTCATGAATGTAGCCCAATCCATCACACAAACCAGCCTCTCATCCATTGACTCTGTCTACACTTCCCACTGCCTCAGAAAAGCAGCCAGCATAATTAAGGACTCCACACACCCCGAACATTCTCTCTTCCACCTTCTCCCATCGGAAAAAAGTACCATGTACCAATTGACTCAAGAACAGCTTCTTCTCTGCTGCTGTCAGACTTTTGAATGGACTTATTTGCATTAAGTTGATCTTTCTCTACACCCTAGCTATGACTGTAACACTACGTTCTGCACTCTCTCCTTCTCTGTGAATGATATGCTTTGTTTGTATAGCGTGCAACAAACAATATTTTTCACTGTATACTAATACACATGACAATAATAAATCAAATCAAATCAAAGTCAAAGGGAGTGCTGCATTGCCTTTCAGATGAGATGTCAGAAAGAGATCTGGTTTGCCTGAACAAAGAACAAAGAACAGTACAGCACAGGAAACAGGCCCTTCGGCCCTCCAAGCCTGTGCCGTTCATTGGTGCAACTAGACAATTCGTTTGTATCCCTCCATTCCCAGTCTGCTCATGTGACTATCCAGATAAGTCTTAAATGATCCCAAAGTGTCCACCTCCACCACCCTACTTGGCAGTGCATTCCAGGTCCCCACCACCCTCTGTGTAAAATACGTCCCTCTGATATCTGAGTTAAACCTGCTCGGGGAGTGGGGGGGTATGAAAGATCATACGTCAAGTTCAGCTTGTGTCCTGATCAACATTCTTCCCTCAGTCAAGACCAGCATCAAATAAGGTTAATTGGACATTCATCTCCCTTGCTGCTTATGGAACCTTACAGTGCACAAACTTGCAAAGTAACACTCACTACACTTCAAAGCAAGGGGAGGCAAAGGCCGAGTGGTATTATTCCTAGGCTGTTAATCCAGAAACTCAGCTAATGTTCTGGGGACTCGAGTTCAAATCCTGCCATGGCCATTATAGAATTTGAATTCAATAAAAAAAATCTGGAACTAAGGATCTACCGTTGACCATGAAACCTTTGTCAATTGTCGGAAAAAAAGTCACAGCAGATGTGCCAAATTTCCTTAGTTGTCTGATAAAGCAGAGACTTTGGTGGGCTTTCTTAACTATACTGTTGGCATGGGGGGGACCAGGACAGAGGTGAGAGTGACTGATCCAAGGTAGTGGTGGGCCAACCATTTGGTGATGGTTGGTGGGGGCCCATGGATCTAGGAAACTCTACCTTCTTATCCTTATTGGAAAGCTATGCTCTCAAAATGGAGTTTTGGGCATTCTGCCGTGGAGGGTAGGTCAGTAGAGAAGGGCTCCGTTGGAGGCAATCCACTGCGCACGGGTGTGCAAAGTGCCAGCAGTGCCAGGCTGTTTTTGTACTGGGCCGGATTGCAACCCTCTGCTGGGGTGCTGACCTCCTGCAGCTGCAGACAGCAACAAAGGTAACCTCGCAGCTTCCTGCCAAAGCCAGAGATTGGGAGGAGCCCCCTGCCTCAGCTGCATTGATGTCTTCCCAGCTGCCGACCTCAAGGTCAGGGTCATCAGGGAAAAGAGAGCAACTGAAATCACAACAAAGTGGAGCAGCAGAATGTGCCGAACCTCAGTCAGACCTGGAGGGGGAAGTGGCAATGGATGAAAGAGTAGAGATAACTGAGGCAAGAACAGCAAGCTCTGGGAATACAAAATAACTCTGAACGCTGGAGTTAGATCCTACAGCATTTGGAAAGAGAGGCTGATTCATTGACAGACTGCATACAGAGAGAATGCTTCCTCTTGTCGGGAAGACCATCTAGGGCAGCACGGTGGCACAGTGGTCAGCACTGCTGTCTCACAGCGCCAGGGACCCGGGTTCGATTCCCAGCTTGGGTCTGTGTGTAGTTTGCATGTTCTCCCCATGTGTGCTCCGGTTTGCTCCCACAGTCCAAAAATGTGCTAGTTAGGTGGATTGGCTATGCTCAGTGTGCCCGAACAGGTGCTGGAATGTGGCCACCAGGGGATTTTCACAATGATTTCATTGCAGTGTGCCTGTGGCTAATAAATAAAATTTAACTAGCGTTCAATATTAGTTAGTCCCCAAGAAATCCGACAGGGAATTCAGAGAAACATCGTCACATGAAGAGTGTTGGGAATGTGGAACTCGCCACCACAGGGAGAGGTTGAATCCGGTAGTATTGATGGGGGAGACTAGACAAGTATTTGAGGGTCAAAGGAAAAGAGGGGCAGAGGCTCAAGTGAAGAATTATCAATGGACTGGTTAGGCCAAATGGGCGGTACGGTGGCACAGTGGTTAGCACTGCTGCCTCACAGCGTCAGGGTCCTGGGTTCGATTCCTGGCTCGGGTCACTGTCTGTGTGGAGTTTGTACATTCTCCCCATGTCTGCATGGGTTTCCTCCCACAGCCCAAAGATGTGTGGGTTAGGTTGATTGGCCATGCTAAATTGATCCCAGTGTCAGGGGATTAGCAGGATAAGTGTGTAGGATTACTGGAATAGGGCCTGGTGGGTGCAGCCTCAATGGGCCAAATGGCCTCCTTCTGTACTGCAGGGATTCTATGATTTTGTGACTATTTCTGTACCATTTATCCCATCTAATTCTATATAATTCATAAAAATAATAGCACAACTCTCAATCACTAACCCTGCATTTCTGGTTTTCCAATATCTGTTCATGGAACGTGGACATCGCTGCTTAGGCTGACACTTCTATTTGCCCTTGAGAAGGTGGCGGTGAGCTGCCTCCTTGAACTGCTGCAGTCCCTGAGGTGTAGGTACACTCACAGTGCTGTTAGGGAGGGAGTTCCTAGATTTTGGTCCAACAACAGTGAAGGATCGGCGATATATTTCGAAATCAGGATGGTGAGTGACTTGGAGGGGAACCTCCAGGTGGTGGTGTCCCCAGGTATCTGCTGCTCTTGTCTGTCTAGAGGCAGATAATCATGATCATGGATTTGGAAGATGCTGTTGAAGGAACTTTGAGAAGTTGCTGCGGTGCCTGTTGTAGATGGTTCACACTGATACCATTGTGATTTGGTAGTGGATTGAGTGAATGTCGAAGAGTTGATGGGATGCTAATCAACAGCACGGTAGCACAGTAGTTAGCACTGCTGCTTCACAGCTCCAGGGTCCTGGGTTCGATTCCCAGCTCGGGTCACTGTCTGTGTGGAGTTTGCACATCCTCCTCGTGTCTGTGTGGGTTTCCTCCGGGTACTCCGGTTTCCTCCCACAGTCCAAAGATGTGCAGGTTAGGTTGATTGGCCATGCTAAAAAATTGCCCCTTAGTGTCCAGGGATGTGTAGGTTAGAGGGATTAGTGGGTATAATATGGGGGGTAGGGCCTGGGTGGGATTGTGTTCGGTGCAGACTCGATGGGCCGAATAGCCTCTTTCTGCACTGTAGGGTTCTATGATTCAAGCTACTTTGTCCTGGATGGTGTTGAGCTTCTTAAGTGTTGTTGGAGCTGCACCCATCCAGGCAAGTGGGGAGTTTTCCATCACACTCCTGACATGTGCCATGTAGATAATGGACAGGCTTTGAGTTAAATTTTATTTATTTATTGGTCACAACTAGGCTTACATTAACACTGCAATGAAGTTACCATGAAAATCCCCTAGCCGCCACACTCTGGCACCTGTTCGGGTGCACTGAGGGAGAATTTAGCACGGCCAATGCACCTAACCATCATGTCTTTGAACTGTGGGAGGAAACCAGAGCCTTCAGAGGAGACCCACGCAGACACGGGGAGAATGTGCAAACTCCACACAGACAGTGACCCAAGCTGGGAATCGAATCCGGGTCCCTGGCACTGTGAGGCGGCAGTGCTAACCACTGTGCCACCATGCTACCCCTCAGGAGTTGAATTACTCACTACAACATTCTGGCCTTTGACCAACCATTGTAGACACAGCAATTAAATAGCTTGTCCGGTTCAGTTTCTGGTCAATGGTAACCCCCAGGATGTTGATAGTGGGGGAATACAGCAAATGGTCATGTCATTGAATGTCAAAGGGAGATGGCTAGACTCTCTCTTAATGCCAATGGCCATCTCCTGGCACTTGTGTGACAGGAATGTAACTTGCCACTTATCAGCCTAGGCCTGAATATTGTCCAAGTCTTATTCCAGAGGGACATGGACTGCTTCGGTATCTGAGGAGTCACAAGTGACACTGAACATCATGCAGTCACCAACAAAGATGCCAACTTCTGACCTTATGACGGAGGGAAGGTCATTGATGAAGAAGTTGGAGAGGCTTTGGGAGTCAGGAGGTGAATGAAAGAGGAACTCCCTCAGGGACACCGCAGTGATGTCCTGGGACTGGGATATTAAGTGTGACTCCAATCAATGAAGAACCCCCTGCCTCGATTCCCATTGACTTCAGTTTTGTTAGATCTCCTTAATATCAAACTCAGTCAGTTGCTGCCTTAATGTCACAGTCAGTCATCTCTTGAATTCTGCTCTTTTGTCCATGTTTGGACCAAGGTTGCCAGGAGCTGAGTGACCCTGTCGGAACACAGTAAGCAGATTATTGCGCGGTAAATGTCCCTTGATAACACTGTCACCAACAATTTCTATCATTTTACCCTTTGAAATGTTTTTTTCTGGGGGACAGATGTTTAGTGCTCTAGTGGATGTCTCAACCAAGCATACAAAATGAGGCTATGCTGAGAGCCCAGACATCCATTAAAATACTAAAATGCCTGTGCTGCAGAGAGGACATTGTTTGACTGACAGCTCAGGCTCTCAGGTCTTTGCTGCCAATGTCACAACATTTGTTTGCATGAAGTTTTTCAATGAATTGCCTTTTTTCAAAGCTTTATTTTTAAATACATCCCTCTGTACAATATAAGGTTTGTGGAATCATATAATCCCTACAGTCGCAGAAGGAGGCCATTCAGCCCATCGAGTCCACGCCGACCATGAACTCACCCAGCCCCTATCCCCGTAACTCCATTTACCCTGCTCATCCCACTGACACCACGGAGTAATTTAGTATGGCCAGTCAACCTAACCCATACATCTTTGGACTGTGGGAGGAAACTGGAGCATCCGGAGGAAACTCACACAGATATGGGGAAAATGCGCAAACTCTGCACAGAGAGTGACCCGAGCTGGGAATTGAACCCAGGTCCCTGGCTCTGTGAGACAGCAGTGCTAACCACTATGCCACCATGCCACCCCGGTTCACTTTTTCTAGACAGTGTACAGTGGGTCAATGGACATGGAAGTGCCATAGCTTGGCATTGGGGTTATGAGGGACCACAGGACTGGGTGGAAGGGCAGAGACTAGCAGAGGAGGCATGAGGAAATTATCTTCTAAAAGAAAGCTTTTGAACTTATCATTTAAAAGGTTCCCTCACACGGACTAGGGGGTCACGACTATTCTGAGGGGCTGTGAAAGGAGAATCTTTCAAAAGCTGGCCTGACTCCATTAAGGTGAGGAGACAAACCTTACTCTGCAAAAGAGCCAGCCTAGGTTGGAAATGCCGGATTCCGGCTTTCGAGGGGAATCAGCTCCCATCTTTTAGAGGCACGTCTGACAACTGGGAATTGGGTTGAAAAACTCAGAACTGGGACCCAGCAACCGTTTTTAAAGAGCTCCCACGTCATCCCAACTTGGTGAAAATACAGGTCATATTGTAGGTACGTTTGTCGGAGCTGGTCAGAATTGTATCAGATGTCAAAGGACGTAACCTTCCCATGACTCCAGCAAAGCAATTAAGAAAGCAGAATGATGTGATATTTGATCAGAGACACAAGGCCACAGAAAGTTACTCTTAAGCTTCACAATTTTATTTCAATTCAGGAACCGTGGTGCCAATAAGTTCTTGTATTTTCGTAACACTTTTCACAACCTAAAGAGAATCACTTCAAGAATTGAGAGAGTGGGAGGCCTTTAGTTACTTCACCTTTGCATAGTTCACCTGAGGCACCCTGGGAAGAAAGTAAAACCCTTGTTAGGGGCGGCATTGCCACTTTCAGAACAGGTTCACAGGTCACTGAAAGCGGCAATGCAGGTGGAGAAGGTAGTCAAGAAGGCATACGGCACGCTTGCCTTCATCGGCCGGGGTATTGAGTTTAAAAACTGGCATGTTGCAGCTTTATAGAACCTTAGTTAGTTGCATTTGGAATATACTATGCAATTCTGGTCGCCACATCACCAGAAGGATGTGGAGGCTCTGGAGAGGATATAGAAAAGATTTACCAGGATGTTGCCTGGTACGGAGGGCATCAGCTATGAGGAAAGGTTGGAGACTTGCTTTGTTCTCACTGGCATGCTGAGGACCTGATAGAAGTCTACAAGATTATGAGGGGCAAGGACAGAGTGGATAGTCAGAAGCTTTTTCCCAGGGTGGAGGAATCAATTACTAGGGGGCGTAGGTTTAAGGTGCGAGGGACAAGGCTTAAGGGAAATGTACAAGGCAGATTTTTTACACAGAGGGTGGGGGGAATTCTCTATCAGGGGAGGTAGTGGAAGCGGATACGATAGTGACTTTTAAGGGGTGCCTGGATATGATGGGAACAGAGGGACGTGGCCCCCGGAAGGGTAGGGGGTTTTAGTTCAGTTGGGCAGAATGGTCGGTGCAGGCTTGGAGGGCCGAAGGGCCTGTTCCTGCGCTGTAATTTTCTTTGATCTTTTGTTCTATATCATAATGCTCTTCGTGAGCACTGACGCACTTGAGGAATGTAGTCACTGTTGTAATTTAAAGAAACGTGGCTGTTATTCTTGAAGTACTGGGCTCACTCCACCATAAAAAGGTCAGGGAATGACAGGAATAAAGGAGCAGGAGAAAGAAGACAAATGATGAGCTATACGGCAAGAACGTCAAACTCTATAGTTAAGGGAGAAAGTGCTTAAGCAGAGAACTTCCCAGCGGGTTTTCCTAACATATTAAATGACGTTGATAAAGTGGCCAAAATGCTGCTCCAAAATAAGGAAGGACATTAGGAAACATAAATTTAAAACAGATTTGGCGTGGCACGTTGGCACAGCAGTTAGCATTACTGCCTCACAGCACCAGAGACCCAGGTTCAATTCTGACCTCAGGTCACTGTCTGTATGGAGTTTGCATGTTCTCCCCGTGTCTGGATGGGTTTCCTCTGGGTGCTCCGGTCTCCTCCCATAGTCTGAAAGATGTGTTGGTTGGATGCATTGACCATGCTAAACTGCCCCTTAGTGTCCCGGGATGTGTAGGATAAGGGGATAAATATGTGGAGTTATGGGGTGAGCCTGGTTAAGAGCCAATGCAGACTCAATGGGCCGAATGGCCTCCTTCTGCAAGAGAATTCTACAGTTCTATGCCATCAGAGATAGTGGCCAGAACTCTCCAGGCTTGCATGGCCTGTGACCACTGCCAGCGAGAATGGAGAATTTGGTGCTCAGGCAAACCGCTGTTCATAGCAGCGGGACTGGATAACCACAGCTGCGGGCGAGCTCGGAGAATTCCAGTTCATGCCTTTGGACACCAAGTGGGAAAGGTTTGGAATGTTGGGTAGGGGAGGCCAGTAGAGAAACAGGTGTGATCGAAACTTCAGGATAGTAAAAATGGCGACATTCAAAGGGCTGTTTCTCATCTTTGACTCATGCTCTTCTGCACGTTGGCCTGTTGGTTTGGTGCCAATGAACTGTCAGTAGGTTAACCATAATCCCTCATCCAAGCCTAAAACAGCAATGAACAGCAGATGTCTTTGAAATAAGCTTTGACCATCTGTTTTTTATCTTCTACGGACATCAGATTTTTTAATGACCCCTTTTCTGAAGAGATCATATTACCTCACGGGGGGTTTTCGGAAGGCTGTATAATTAAAGATCCTTTCTTCAAGCTCAAAATGATAGACTTGCACGGTAAGGAACTCTAGTATTGAGATTGAAACCTAGCAAGGGTTTTACTTTTTTACCAGAGCCTCTACTTTCTCAGAAGACTGAAGAAGTTCGACATGTCAGCCACGACTCTCACTAGCGTTTACAGATGCACCGTAGAAAGCATTCTTTCTGGATGTATCACAGCTTGGTATGGCTCCTGCTCTGCCCAAGATCACAAGAAATGATAAAAGGTCATGAACGTAACCCAATCCATCAGGCAAACCAGCCTCCCATCCATTGACTCTGACTTTCTGCTGCCTTGGAAAAGCAGCCAAAATGATTAAGGACCCCACGCACCCCGGACATTCTCTCTTCCACCTTCTTCCGTCCGAAAAAAGATATAAAAGTCTGAGGTCACGTACCAACCGACTCAAGAACAGCTTCTTCCCTGCTGCCGTCAGACTTTTGAATGGACTTAACTTGCATTAAGTTGATCTTTCTCTACACCCTAGCTCTGACTACAACATTACATTCTGCACTCTCTCCTTTCCTTCTCTATGAACGGTATGTTTTGCCTGTATGGCACGCAAGGAACAAGACTGTTCACTGTATGTTAATACATGTGACAATAGTAAATCAAACCAAATCAAATCAGAGTCATGAACAGGCACTATGCAAAGATGAAGTAATCACAGGCCTCCCACTCTCTTAATTCTTAAAAGGGATTCTTAGAAAAATTTCCCCAATTGATTCCCCCTGAGCGCTTGGCTGTTTCTGACTGACATTCCTGTGGATTCGTGATGGCGCAGGTCAGGCACATGTTTCAGGCCTCTAACTGGACCCAGACCAGATCCAGCTTGGCATAGACTCAAGGACAGCTTCTTCCCTGCTGCAATCAGGCTTCTGAAAGGACCTCCAACGCATTCAACTGATCTTTCTCTACTTTGACTGTAACACTATATTCTGCACCCTCTCCTTTCCTTCTCCTCTTTGTACTTTATGAATGGTATCCATAATGTGGAGATGCCGGCGTTGGAATGGGGTGAGCAGCGTAAGAAGTCTCACAACATCGGGTTAAAGTCCGACAGGTTTATTTGGTATCACAGGCTTTTGAAGAGCTACTCTTTCTTCACTGACCTGATGAAGGAGCAGTGCTCTGAAAGCTCGTGACACCAAATAAACCTGTCGGACTTTAACCTGGTGTTGTGAGACTTCTTACTATGAACCGTATGTTTTGACTGTATAGCGAGTAAGAAACAATACTTTTCACTGAATCCCAATACATGTGACAATAGTAAATCAAATCAAGTCAAACTAAATCAAAGTGCTCTGTATTTATCCAACCACCTTTGCCAGGAAGGACAAGTGGGAAAATTGATTTTTCCAGCGTCTGTTTCTCATTTGGAATGCAAAGTTGGGAAATGACTCCCACGATATTCCACAAATACACATCAGCCCACAGGGAAATCGAGTGTTCAGCCTTCTGCACCCAGCTTACTGCAAAGGTAGGGGGAGTTTAAAACTAGAGGGCACAGGTTTAAGGTGAGAGGGGAGAGATAGAAAAGAGGGGCAATCTTTTCACACAGAGGGCGGTGTCTGGAACAAGCTGCCAGAGGTAGTAGTAGAGGCGGGTCCAATTTTGTCTTTTAAAAAGCGTTTAGACAGTTACATGGGTACGATGGGTATAGAGGGATATGGACCAATTGGGACTAGCTTAGCGGTTTAAAAAAGAGGCTGGCATGGACAAATTGGGCCAAAGGGCCTGTTTCTCTATGTAAATCTTATAACTCACTCTATATGGACAATCAGGGCTAAGCTCAGCGTTTCAATGCACAGCTACCCACTCAGATATTAAGCCACTGAAGGTTCCATCGAACACCGCGCTGGTTAGCCGATTCCAGCCCTGTGTGGTTTTGAGGCTTATAGACCGTGGAGGTCCAAGGTAGACATTGTATTTGACTTTGACAAAGGGTCATCTGGACTCGAAACGTCAGCTCTTTTTCTCTCCTTACTGATGCTGCCAGACCAGCTGAGATTTTCCAGCATTTTCTCTTTTGGTTAGACGTTGTACTGTCTGCCTTCCATCAGTCATTCCTCCCTCTCTTCAGCTCTAGTCATTCAGACTCGAAACGTTAGCTCTGTTTCTTTCTCCACAGATGCTGCCAGACCTGCTGAGATTTTCCCCAGCGTCATTTTGTGTTTGTCTTTCAGTCGGTACTCGCTCTGTCACTCTCCCTACCCCCCTGATCAGTGAAGGACAGAATGTGCATTTATGTAGTGCCCTGGATGCTCTAACACACATTATAAACAATGAAGTGCTGTTAGAGTGAGGCACTCAGCAATCAGAAAGATTTGCAAGGGACCAGAGGGGCCACTCCTTCACATAGAGGATGGTGCGTACATGGAATGAGCTGCCAGCGAAACAAAGAGCAAAGAAAATTACAACACAGGAACAGGCCCTTCGGCCTTCCAAACCTGTACCGATCTTGCTGCCCAACTGAATTAAAACCCCCCTACACTTCCGGGTACCATATCCCTCTGTTCCCAACCTATTCATGTATTCGTCAAGATTCCCCTTAAGACTCACTATAGTATCTGCTTCCACTACCTCCCCCGGCAGTGAGTTCCTGGCACCCACTGCCCTCTGTGTACAAAACTTGCCTCGTACATCTCCTGTAAACCTTGCCCCTCGCACCTTAAACCCATGTCCCAAAGTGGTTGAGGTAGGTTCAATAGTGTCTTTTGAAAAGCATTTGGATGAGTGAGAAAGGGTTAGAGGGATACGGGCCAAGTGAGGGCAACTGGGACTAGCTGGGAGGGCACGATGGCTGGTGTGGATGGGTTGGGCCGAAGGGCCTTTTTCCCATGCTCTCTGACTCTCTATGATTCTAATCAATCTGGGCACAGAAAGATCCCACAAGGAGCAACGCGATAATGATCAGAGCATTTTTTTTTGGAGTGATGTTGGTTTGGAGAGATATTTGTCAGGGTAATGGGTACTACCTTCCCGCTTGCCTGCAGAAAGAGTATGATAGCCAAGTTCCTCATATAGGACGGCCTCAACCGGGATCTTGGGTTCATGCCGCACTATCTGTAACCCCCACGACTTGCCTGGGTTTGCAAAATCTCACTAATTGTCCAGGCTGGAGACAATACACATCTCTCTAACCTGTGCGTAACCCTCTCTCCACTCACATTGTTTGTACCTTTAAGACTTGATTACCTGTAAAGACTCGCATTATCTTGTAAATTGAGTTTGTGTCTTTATATGCCCTGTTTGTGAACAGAACTCTCCATTCACCTGATGAAGGAGCAGTGCTCCAAATAAACCTGATGGACTTTAACCTGGTCTTGTGAGACTTCTTACTGTGTCCCACCCCAGTCCAACGCCGGCATCTCCAAGTCACTCCTTCCAAAATCGGAGTCTTTAGAAGCCTCAGCGAAAGGACCAGGTTTAATTATTTAATTCATTTGAAAGGCAAGTGACAGAGCGACGCTGGGGTGCCAGCCTCGAGCTTCGTGCTCAGTATCATGGGGATGGGATTTGAAGGCAGAAGTTTCTGACTCATGAGCTGCTTACTGAGCCACAGTGATGGAAATGAAGGATGGGTGGGTGAATTCATGGGTGAGGAATGCTGTGGTGTCACTGTCTGTGGTCGGACACTATGATTGAGGCTCTGCCATTCTGCTTCTTGTCTATAGCGTTAGCTGTCATCCGCTGGGTAACGACTGGTGCTCGGAAATGGTTGCATGTTCATCTTTATTTTAATAACTTTCCCCAGTCTGCGTGGTTTTTAGATAGTAACCAAAGAGGTATTTCTGGCAGTCTCACACTCAAGTGGAGTAGTGTAATCACCTTGTTCCGACGATGACTGCTTTAGCTGTTTCCAGTTGATGTCTCTGAGAGCGTGTGTTGGGCCCCCTCAGTTATGATTCAGCTTGGGACCTCAGCCCGGCCTGCAGCCATTCTGACACCTACCGAAATCACCAGGGCGATCCATCAGAATAACTATAAATCTTCAGTTGCTGAGACGTGGGCTGAGCCTTTCCCTTGGTCACAGAGGTTTACAGCTTGGAAACAGGCCCTTTGGCCCAACTTATCCATGCCTCCCTGTTTTTACCACTAAGCTAGTCCCAATTGTCCACGTTTGGCTCACATCCCTCTATACCCATCTTACCCATGTAGCTGTTCAAATGCTTTTTAAAAGACAAAATTGTACCCGCCTCTACTACTACCTCTGGCGGCTCGTTCCAGACACTCAGCACCCTCTGTGTGAAAAAAACAGAAGATTTGGAGAGAGTGCAAAGAAGGCCTGGTCTCGAGGGTGTTGGCTATGAGGAGAGGTTGAATAAACTAGGATTGTTTGCACTGGAGAGATGGAGGCTGAGGGGGAGACCTGATAGAGGCCTACAGAATTATGAGAGGCACAGACAGTGGATAGTCAGTGGTTTTTCCCCAGGGTGGAAGTGTCAATTATAAGGGGACACAGGTTCAAGGTGAGAGGGGGAAAGGTTAAGGGAGATGTGTTGGGGGTGGGGGTGGTTTCACACAGAGAGTGGGGGTGTCTGGAAGGTGCTGCCAGAGGAGATGGTGGAAGGAGGCACATTAGCAACATTTAAGACACATCTGGATAGGTATACGAATAGGGAGAGAATAGAGAGATACGGACTGAGTAAGGTCAGAAGGCCTTTTTTGTTGTTTAGTTAGAGCATCATGGTCAGCGTAGGCTTGGAAGGCCGAAGGGTCTGTCCTGCGCTGTACTTTCTTCGTCCTGTGTAAGTGATGTCCTAGTTTGGTTGCCATGTAAACAACACAGAGGGAATCCGGAAGGAATTCTGGTCAGTTTTGTCAGCAGAGCAAGAAGTTAAGAGATTCCTGGACAGAAAAGGGTCATTCAGTGCAACATTTCTTTCCCCTTTTTGATGTGTTAGAATTTCTGCATAGTTCTCTCTATCAGCCGGTGTCTTTTTGGCAGGATGTCAACACAAACCCTGCAGAAACCCAGCCTGTTTACATAGCCTCACTAATACTTCCACTGTTGATGTGATGTGAGACTGGGAAATCCCTGCAGGAATTCCTGAGGTATGGAAATGTTGGGATACAGAGGCTGGAGTGGGCCTTTTCAGCCATGGGACCTTCTTCAATGAGGTCACGGCAGATTGCCAACTAGATACACCCGCCTTTTCCTCCTGCTCCTTAATACCTTTGGTTTACAAAAACCTGCCAATGTTAGTTTGAAAATTAACAACTGATATTGCACAAGCCAACATTTGCAGAGAGAGTTCTAAGTGTATACCGCTCTTTGTATATGGGGTGTTTCCTTGGCCGGCATTTGAACTCTGGGTGATGTGGAGCTGAGAGGCAGGCTGGGCCTTTCCCTAGGTCATAGAGGTTTACAGCATGGAAACAGGCCCTTTATCCCAACTTGTCCATCCTGCCCAGTTTTTACCATTATGCTAATCCTAATTGCCCGCATTTGGCCCATATCCCTCTATATCCATCTTACCCATTAACTGTCTAAAAGCTTTTTAAAAGACAACATTGTACCCGCCTCTACTACTACCTCTGGCGCCTTGTTCCAGACACTCACCATCCTCTGTGTGAAAAAATTGCCCCTCTGGATACTTTTATATCTCTACCTTCTCGCCTTTAACCAACGCCCTCTAGTTTTAGACTCCCTTTCCTTTGGGAAAAGATATTGACTATCTAGCTGATCTGTGTCCCTCATTATTTTATAGACCTCTATAAGATCACCCCTCAGCCTCCTACGCTCCAGGGGAAAAAAGTCCCGGTCTATCCAGCCTCTCCTTATAACTCAGTGTGATGGGAACATTCTTGAATTCTGCCCCCTTTCCACCTCCACCAAAATTGGATAAATGGGAAGGCAGATAAAAACATATCATTGCTTATAATTATTTTTGTGTCTTTTGTGTTTAAATGGATGAGATTGTGTAATTTCCATTGCTGCTGTATTAGGCTCTTAGCTAGGTCATTATTGTAAACAAGAACTGGTTCTCAATTGACTCATCAGCCTAAACAAAAGTTCAGTAAATAAATCAAGTTTTGGGCAGCAAGGTCCCTGGTCGATCTTACCATTCCACCATCAATTGAGGCCCTGAGGTCACAATTAGCGATGCTTTTTAAGGGTAACTGGGAAAGTAGATACAGGGGAACCATTAGATGTAATATATCTGGATTTCCAAAAGGTTTTCAGGAAGAAGCTACTCAAAGGTTAATGAGCAGGATAAGTGTGCATGGAGTTGGGGTTAGTATTTAAGCATGGCATAGGATTGATAAATAGATAGGAAGCAAGGTAGCGAATAGTGGTGTAGTACAGGGGTTAATCCTGGGGCCTCAGCTATTTACAATCTATGTTAATGACTTTGAGGAAGAGGCAGAGAACAATGTCTCTAAGTTTTGGTTTGATTTTGATTTGATTTATTATTGTCATCTGTATTGGGATACAATGAAAAGTATTGTTTCTTATGTGCTATAAAGACAAAACATAGAAAAGGAAAGGAGACGGTGCAGAATGTAGTGTTACAGTCATAGCTAGGGTGTAGAGAAAGATCAGCTTAATGCAAGGTAGGTCCATTCAAAACTCTGATAGCAGCAGGGAGGAAAGTATTCTTGAGTCAGTTGGTACGTGACCTCAGAATTTTGCATCTTTTTCCTGATGGAAGAAAGTGGAAGAGAGAATGTCCGGGGTGCGTGGGGTCCTTGATTATGTTGGTTGCTTTGCTGAGGCAGTGGGAAATGTAGACAGAGTCAATCGATGGGAGGCTGGTTTGCGTGGGATGATTGGGCGACATACATGACCTTTTGTAGTTTCTTGTGGCAGAGCAGAAGCCAAACCAACCAGAAAGAAAACTTTCTATGGTGCATCTATAAAAGTTGGTGAGAGATGCCAAATTTCCTTAGTCTTCCAAGAAAGTAGAGGCACTGATGGGCTTTATTAACTATAGTGTTGGCATGGGGGGACCAGGTCAGGTTGTTGGTGATCTGGACACCTAAAAACTTGAGGCTCTTGACCATCAGGTAGAAATTTTGAATCCCTTAGTGGGTGGGGTAGGGTAAAATTCCACCCAAGATGGGTTATAAAGTTGGGAAATGTGAAGTTATTCACTTTGGTCAAAAGAATGCAAGAGCTGAATAGTTGGGTGAGAAGGTAAGAAGCTTGCGAGTGTTGATGTTCAAAGAGACTTGATGTTTTCATACAAGGAACGCAAAAAGTTAACATACCGCAAGCGATTAGGAAGGCAAATAACATGGTGGCTTTTACTGCGAGGGGATTGGAGTATAGGAATAAAGAGGTCATGATAGAGTTGGCAGTCAGTGACTAGTGGGGTTCTGCAGGGATCTGTGCTAGAACCCCAACTATTCACATTATATATTAATGATTCGGAAGAGGGAACTGAATGTATTATCTCCAAATTTGCAGATAATTTAAAGTTGGGTGGGAGGGTGAGCTGTGAGGAGGATACAGAGATACTTCAATGTGATTTGGACAGGAGAGTGAGTGGGCATCTGCATGGCAGATACAGTGTAATGTGGATCAATGTGAGGTTATCCACTTCAGTAGCAATAATAGGAAGACAGATTGTTACTTGAATGGGTGTAAATTGAGAGAGGTGGATACTCAATGAGACCTTGGGGTCCTCATACATCAGTCACTGAAAATAAGCGCGCAGGTACAGCAGGCAGCAAAGAAGACAAATGGTATGTTGGCCTTCATAGCGAGAAGATTTGAGTATAGAAATAGGGATGTTTTGCTGCAATTGTCTAACGCATTGTTGAAACCATGCGTGGAGTGTTGTTTGCAGTTTTAGTGTCCTTATCTGAGGAAGGGTATCCTTGCTATAGAGGCAGTACAGCAAAGGTTTATTAGGCTGATTCCTGGGGTGGCAGCTCTGTCATATGAGAAGAGACTAAGTCAGTTAGGATTATATTCACTGGAGTTTAGAGGAGTGAGAGGGGATCTCATAGAAACTTATAAAATTCTAACAGGATTAGACAGGGTAGATTCAGAAAGAATGTTCCCAATGGTGGGGGAGTCTAGAACTAGGGGTCATAGTTTGAGGATAAGGGGTAAACCTTTTAGAACTGAGATGAGGAGAAATTTCTTCACCCAGAGGGTGGTGAATGTGTGGAATTCACTCCCACAGAAAGTAGTTGTGGTCAAAAAGTTGTCTGACTGCAAGAAGAAATTAGATTTAGCTCTTGAGGCTAAAGGAATCAATGGATAATGGGGGGAGGGGGGATCAGGATATTGAATTCGATGATCAGCCATGATCTAAATGAATGTGGAGCAGGCTCGAAGGGCCAAATGGCCTACTCCTGCTACTAGTTTCTATGTTCAGGGTTTGGGTGAGGCCACATCTGGAGTAATGTGTGCAGTTTTGAGTGTTCACATTAAAGATTGGAGAGGGTATGGTGAAGGATCACTCCACGTGGTGGGAGGTTGTCTTCTGATGAGAGGCAGAGTCAAGGTTCTGAGGAGGCTGAGAGAAGGTGGACACTGAGTGACTGTTTCCACTCGTTGGGAATCTAGAACATGGATTCACGGTGTCAGGGTATGGGGCTGATTATTTCGGACTGAGATGAGGAGTGTGCTAACTGTTGTTGTGTAGATCGCAGCCACATGAATAACCCCAGAATATCGGTGAAATGAAAGAACCATTGACATTTTCTTGGTGATCTTGACTGAGGAAATTTGGGAGCCAAAGTGAACAAGAGACATCTTGATAATAACTGGTACCCGTGTAGCATCTTTCACTCCGATTGGAGCATTATCAACCGAAACGTAACTCAGAGCAACGTGGAGAGAGGTTACGATAGGAGGCTAAAAGGTTGGTCAAAGAGGTCAAATTTAAGGAGAGTCTTGAGACGGGGAAGCCCAGACTTAGGACCAAGGCAGCAGACAACATCAGCTAAATCCACCAACCCGATGCTAGAGCGGGAATTCTCGATCTCAGGGCAGGTGCGACTGTAAAATCGGGCCCAGAATATCCACTGCTACGAGCAGAAGGGTTCTTCCCAGTATTCTGCGTCACTATGTCTCCAATACGCAACAACGTCAGATGAAAAGTTTTTTCTGGCCACCGGTGGCACGGTGGTTAGTGCTGCAACCCCACAGTGCCAGGGACCCGATTCCCAGCCTGGGTCACAGTCTGTGTGGAGCCTGCGCGTTCTCCCCGTGTCTGTGCGGGTTTCCTCCGGGTGCTCCGGTTTCCTTCCACAGTCTAAAGATGTGCACATTAAGGGGATTAGCCATGCTAGATTATCCCTTAGTGTCAGGGGGATTGGCCATGCTAAATTGTCCCTTAGTGTCCAAAGATGTGCTGGTTAGGGAGGTAAGGGCCATGTTAAATTGTCCAGTAGTTTGGTTTGATTTATTATTGTCACATGTGTCGGGATACAGTGAAAAGTGTTGTTTCTTGTGCGCTATGTGGACAAAGCGTACTGTTCATAGAGAAGGAAACAAGAGAATGCAGAATGTAGTCTTACAGCCAAAGCTAGGGTGTAGAGAAAGATCAACTTAGTGTGAGGTGGGGCCATTCAAAAGTCTGACAGCAGCAGGGAAGAAGCTGTTCTTGAGTCGGTTGGTACGTGACCTCAGACTTTCGTATCTTTTTTCCAACAGAAGAAGGTGGAAGAGAGAATGTCCGGGGTGTGTGGGGTCCTTAATTACGCTGGCTGCTTTGCCAAGGCAGCGAGAAGTGTAGACAGTCCAAAGTGTGGTATCCAATGATGTGCAGGTTAGGGGGGGATTAGCCAAGCTAAATTTCCCCTTAGTGTCCAAAGTTGTGCAGGTTAGAGTGATTGGCAGGAGAAATATATGGGACTACGGGGATAGGGCCTACTGTGGAGATTTGATGATTCACATCACATGTGTCTATGGGATCTTGCTGTGCATGAATTGGCTATATCCTACATTAAGAACATGCCTACATTTCTAATATGCTACGTCTCTTTGGACGGTTGTGAGAGGCAATGTGGAGGAAGGCTCGTCCTCTGTCATGTCCCTTTGTTGTGGCTTAACTGGAACCCTGTGCTCTGAACGAGAGCCTCTTTTCCATTCCTTTTTATTCATTTATGCGACGTGGGCATCGCTGGCTGGGCCAGCATTTATTGCCCCATCCCTAGTTGCCCTTTAACTGAGTGGATTGCTTGATCGTTTCAGGGGGCAGTTGGGAGTCAACCACATTGCCCTGGAGTCACATGTTCCACACACATGAGGACGGCCTCAACCGGGTTCGTGTCACCCTATCTGTAACCCCCACGACTTGCCTGAGCTTGCAAAATCTCACTAACTGTCCTGGATTGAGACAATTCACACGTCTTTAACCTATGCTTAATCCCCTCTCCGCTCACACTGTCCGCCTCTGTAAAGACTTGTAAATTGAGTCTGTGTCTACATATGCCCTGTTTGTGAATACAACTCTTCACTCAGCAATCCGAAAGCTTGTGTTACCAAATTAAACCTGTTGGACTTTAACCTGGTGTTGTGAGACTTCTTATCCACAATCCAACACTGGCATCTCCATGTCATGGTCACATGTAGGCCAGACCGGGTAAGGTTCCTTCCCTAAAGGAACCAGTTGGGTTTTTCCCATCAATAGTTTCATGGTCATCTGTAGATTCTTAATTCCAGATTTTTTTTTGTATTGAATTCAAATTCCACCGCCTGCTGTGGTGGGATTTGAACCCGGGTCCCCGGAACGCTGGCTGAATTAATAATCCAGTGATAATACCACTAGGCCATGGCCTCTTTGCCCCATCCTATGCCCCCCAGTAAACGCTGCTGTGTATAATGGAAGGTAAAGGGTTAAAGTTAGAAGGTGCTGTGAGCAGAAAGTGGCCGTGAGCAGTAGGGAAAGGTGTCGGATATATTCTGAGCAGGAAAGTAATGAATGAGAGGATGGTGAATAATTAATGAGAGCACGATGAATAATGAATGGCACCCAGTAGCTGAATGAGGTGGAGAGGGCGGTTCAGTGAATAAAGCTGACTTTCAGTCTCTCTCTATCACAGCTTTGCACAGCCTCCCTGCAGTACATGTCAGACTGCACGTTGGCTCCTGTTGATTCTGTTAGTCATTCACTTGTGTGGAAGCGAGCCACTCCAGTCAGCTGCTCACTGGAGCCACATTTTATATATATATATAGGTCAAGGTCACCCAAGCTGAGGGGAGATATGATGAAACGAGTACTGTATGCACCATGCCTGAATGGAGCAGTGAATTCAGACCCTCCCACTCTCCACCCCTGCCCCCCCCCCCACGCCGTCCCCATCCCTTCTCCCCCCCTCCTCCCCTTCCCCACCTCTCCCCTCCCCTCCTCCCCTTCCCCACCTCTACCCCCCTCTCCTCCCCTTCCCCACCTCTCCCTTCCCCTCCTCCCCTTCCCCACCTCTCCCCTCCCCTCCTCCCCTTCCCCACCTCTCCCCTCCCCTCCTCCCCTTCCCCACCTCTACCCCCCTCTCCTCCCCGCCTGTCCCCTCCCCTTCCCTCCCCTCTCCTATCCCTCTTTCCCCTCCCCTCCTTCCCCCACCTCTTCCCCCTCCCCCTCCCTTCTTTCCCATCCCCTTCTCCCACACCCCACCCCGCTTTCTCCTCCCCTCTCCCTGCCCCTCACCTCCCCTCTCCCTCCCCTTCCCTGCCTCCCTCCCCATGCCCTCCCCTCCCCGTCCCCTCCCACCCTCCCCCTCTCCCTTTTCTCCTCTCCCCAACCCCTCCGCCCCCCCCTCCTCCCCTCCTCCCCCTCCCTTCTCCCCTCCCCTCCTCTCGTCTCCTCCCCTCCTCCCCCCTCCCCTTTTCCCCCCCTCCATTCCCTTCCCACACCCACTGGCTCACAGACCTCCCTGTGTCCGCTCCCCTATTGTAGGCATTCCCTACTTTCAAACCCCACCCTTGCTGCCCTCCCTCCCTCACTCACTCCCTCCCTCCTCACCCGCTGTCTGCCCCTCCTGACCATGTACAGGATGTTCCCAATACCAGCTGACTTTCCATTCTCTCTGTCCCCTGACAGACATTTCGAACCTGCGGCCACAGCCTTGGCAGGCTGGGGGTGTTGGGGGGGGAGAGGGGTTTGGCAGTCCTGTGAGCTGGGGGGGTGCGGGGGGGCAGGGAGGGGTGGTGGGGGGGACGGTGTGGACTTCTGCTCAATTAAGCTCCTGTTCAATGAAACAAAGAAAGGCAGATGTGGGAGGGAGAATTTCACAAATGGGATGGCAGTGATTTCAGTGTGTGTAACCCTGGACCTTTAGGGTGTATTCGGATATACGTCACTTGGCCTTGTTACAGATACAGACTCACCCACGTGTCACATTCTGTTAGATAACCGTGCGACAGAGTGCCTTTACTGTGTTAAAGGTGTTGTATAAATACACGTTGCCTTGCTGCTATGCTTCTAGAACTTTCCACATCCGAGTGGGAATGGATCCCATGTGACCCGCACCCGCCATTTAATTAGAATCATAGAATCCCTACAGGACAGGAGGAGGCCATTCAGCCCATCGAGCCCGCAATCCCACCCAGGCCCTATCCCCATAACCGCACGAATTCACCCGAGCAGCATGGGGGCACTGCTGCCTCACAGCAGGATCCCGATCCGATTGCCAGCTCGGGTCACTGTCTGTGCGGAGTTTGCACATTCTCCCCGTGTCTGCGTGGGTTTCCCCTGGGAGCTCCGGTTTCCTCCCACAGTCCGAAAGCTGTGCTGGTTAGGATGCATTGGCCGTGCTAAATTCTCCCTCAGTGTACCCAAACAGGTGCCGGAGTGTGGAGACTAGGGGATTTTCACAGTAACTTCATTGCAGTGTTAATGTAAGCCGACTTGTGACAATAATAAATAAATAAACTTCTAGTCCCCCCTGTCACTAAGGATCAATTTAGTATGGCCAGTGCACCTAACCCGCATATCTTTGGACTGTGGGAGGAAACCGGAGCGCCTGGAGGAAACCCACACAGACATGGGGAGAACATACAGACCCACTTCTGCTCTGCATTCCTCAGTATCCTTACACTCTTCCTGTTTCATGATTTTAAACACTTGTCTCTTTCCTAGAATGTACAAAGTTGTGCCCCCCACTCTGCATTTAATCTAAAACGAGTGTGTTGCCTATAGCAGTGGCCATGCAAGTGTGTACTGACTGCCCCTCTGCTACCACCCATTTTATTTACCTGCTACTGTTCGAAGCACTAAGACTCGGGCAGCATGGTGGCACAGTGGTTAGCACTGCGGCCTCACAGCGGGTTCGATTCCTGGCTTGGGTCACCGTCTGGTGCGGAGTCTGTATGTTCTCCCCGTGTCTGTGTGGGTTTCCTCCGGGTGCTCCGGTTTCCTCCCACAGTCTGAAAGATGCGACGTTAAGGGGATTAGCCAGGCTAAATTGTCCCTGAGTGTCGAGGGGAACTAGCTAGGGTAAATACGCGGGGTTATGGGAACAGGGTTGGGTGGTCAGTGCAGACTCGATGGGCCGAATGGCCTCTTATTGCACTGAAGGGATTCTGTGGCTCGTCATTAGCCAGTGTTAGAGTGATTAGGAGGCATGGGACACCGGGAAAAGGCCTGAAACAATTGGCCACACGTAGCTGCCTGTCCCCATATCCATCCAAGAGCAGTCTGAATGGGAATGGAGTGTGGAGAGGAGGAGGGGGAGGATGGATTGGTGGTGGGGGGGGGGGGAGGTGGGGGGAGTGGGTTTCTGCTTTGACGGAAGGCCCTCCCTCCGTGCCGGCTATTTATCGGAAAACAATTTTAATCGTTAAAATTCAATCCGGCCATTAATACAAAATGAATTCTATTGTGCGCTGCGCCATTGCCTCTCTGATGGCATCAGCAAGGCCTCCATCGTCTGTTGTCATGGCAACCCACACCTCCCCCCCCCTTTTTTCCCCCCTTAAAAAAAAAGCGAGGCCTCTTTAAAAAGAACAAGGTCTTCTTCATTGACAAAAATGGTAGTTTTATTAACGGGAGTTCTGTTGCCCAGAGCTCGGACAGCTTTTGGATGCCATATTAGTGACAACATCTGAACTGCGGCAAAAAATACCCTTTGTTGAATATCCCTTTGTCAGCTGTCGAGTCCCATGACTGGCTTTGGACAGAGGCCAGAGCTGACTACGTGTGGATTTGGAGGCTTAATGGAGGCTGCAGTTCTCTACACCCCCCATTAGATGGTAGTCTTGGTCCAGAGATACCACCAGCCCAACCGTCCAGCTGAGATCTGAGAATTACATCCAGAAACCCAATGAATTCTCCTAGCAAATTCCATTCATGTCCCATTCAGGTCTCCTGTCATTCTTCCTCAGCAGCAGAACTCACCACCTTTCTCTTTCACGTGTTTACTTAGGTCCCCCTCAAATAAATGGCTGGCGCTGCTGCCTCACTGCGCCAGGGCCCCGGGGTTCGATTCCCGGCTCGGGTCACTGTCTGTGCGGAGTCTGCGCATTCTCCCCGTGTCTGCGTGGGTTTCCTCCGGATGCCCCGGTTTCCTCCCGCAGTCTGCAAGGCGTGCTGGATGGGTGCGTCGTTAAAGTTTGTCGATTAGTCACAAGTAAGGCTGGCATTAACACTGCAATGAAGTTACTGTGAAATGCCCCGAGTCGCCACATCCCGGTGCCTGTTCTTTGGGTCAATGCACGTGGCCACATCCCATGGAAGAATAAAGGAAAATTCCCACTCCAGAGACATGAAGCAGACAGTGAATAGGCTGACACTCCAGTGGAAGTAAATAGAATCATACAAACCCTACGGTGCAAAAAGAGGCCATTTGGCCCTTTGACCCTACACTGACGACAATCCCATCCAGGCCCTATTCCCGTAACCCTCCCCCCCTCTCCCGTGTAGATGTACATTGCCCTGACACCAAGGGGCAATTTACCACGGCCAATTAACCGAATCGGCACATCATTGGACAGTGGGAGGAAACTGGAGCTGAGGTGAGGAGAAATGTCTTCACCCAGAGGATGGAGAATGTGTGGAATTCACTCCCACAGAATGTAGCTGAGGCCAAAACGTTGTCTGATTTCAAAAAGAAAGGGATCAAGGGATGTGGGAGGAAGTGGGCCGTGAACAAGATGAATGGCGGAGCAGGCTCGAAGGGCCAAATGGCCTACTCCTGCTTCTAGTTTCTATGTTGCTATGAAACAGGGGCTTAAAGAGTTAAATGATGCGGTCATTCCAAGCGTAGTTTGGGTTTAGAGGATTGGTGTGATTTAGGCCTTTACCACCATCGAGCCTTTACCACCATCCAATCAAACCACGGCTGACCTGCATCTTAATTCCATCAGCACCCCCAGATTTAACACTTAACCCCCTCATCCAACCACATCAATCTCAGCTTGGAAATTTCCAATTGATCCTCAGCCTTAACAGCTTTCCGGGTAAGTAAGTGGCAGATTTCCACTACTCTTTGTTCAGAAGTTTGTAAGAAAAAGGAGCAGAATTAGGCCATTCGGCCCATCGAGTCCGCTCCCCCATTCGGTCATGTCTGATATGCTCCTCATTCCCATTTTCCTGCCTTCTCCCCATAACCCTTCAACCCATTACCACTTAAAAATCTGTCTCACTCCTCCTTATATTTACTCACTGTCCCCACCTGCACTGTGGGGTAGCGAATTCCACAGATTCACAATCCTCTGGGAGAAGTAGTTTCTCCTCAATTCTCTTTGAAATTTGCTACCCCTTATCCTAAGACTATGACCTCTCACCCTAGAATGTCCCACAAGACAAAGCACCCACTCCATATCTACTTTATCCATACCTTTTATCATCTTGTATACCTCAATGTGACATCTCCTCTTACTAACATCCCCTAGCTCTGAATCTGTCTCATTCTTATCTTTCTGGACTCTCCCACCAGGGGAAACAGTTGGTCTCTCTCACTCTCCGCATTGTCATTAACCATCTTAAACATCACAATTAGATCATTCCTTAATCTTTTCCATTCAAAGGGAATCCAAGCCAAGACACTGTAACCCATTTGGAGCTGGTAGATTTTCGATAAATCTGATGCAGCCTGACTGAGGAACAGTGACTGGAACTGAATACAGTGCCATCAACCTAATAACACCCAGTTACCGCAGCTTCATAGGAAATCTCAGGTACAGCAGTTAACTCTTTGTCAGAGCATTGACAAAGGATTATCTGGACTCGAAACGTCAGCTCTTTTCTCTCCTTACAGATGCTGCCAGATTTTCCAGCATTTTCTCTTTCGGTTTCAGGTTCCAGCATCTGCATTAATTTGCTTTTATTGAGGGTTATTAGGGTTAATACAGGTAGACATTGAATGAATTGAGGGTTATAAGGGCTAATACAGGTAGATATTGAATGAATTGAGGGTTATTAGGGTTCATACAGGTAGATATTGAATGAATTGAGGGTTATAAGGGTTAATACAGGGTAGATATTGTATGGATTGAGGGTTATAAGGGTTAATACAGGTAGATATTGTATGGATTGAGGGTTATAAGGGTTAATACAGGTAGATATTGTATGGGTTATGGATTATGAGGTTAATACAGGTAGATATTGTATGGATTGTGGATTATAAGGGCTAATACAGGTAGATATTGAATGGATTGAGGTTTATAAGTGTTAATACAGGTAGATATTGAATGGATTGAGGTTTATAAGTGTTAATACAGGTAGATATTGAATGGATTGAGGGTTATAAGGGTTAATACAGGTAGATATTGAATGGATTGAGGGTTATAAGGGTTAATACGGGTAGATATTGTATGGATTGAGCATTAGAAGGGTTAATACAGGGTAGATATTGAATGGATTGAGGGTTTTAAGGGTTAATACAAGTAGCTATTGAATGGATTGAGGGTTTTAAGGGTTAATACAGGAAGCTATTGTAAGGGCTGAGGGTTAAAGGGTTAATACAGGTTGATAATACAGATTAATACAGGTCGGTGCTGGGGCCTCAGCTTTTTACCATTTATATAGATGATCTGGAGGAGGGAACCGAGTGTAGAGTGTCGAAATTTGCTGATGACACCAAGATTGGGGGAGTGGCAAATTGTGCGGAGGGTGTGGAGAGTCTGCAGAAGGATCTAGATAGGCTGGGCGAATGGGCCAGGAAATGGCAAATGGAATTTAATGTTGGCAAGTGTGAGGTGGTCCACTTTGGTAGGAAAAATGGTAGGAAGGACTATTACTTACGAGGCGAAAAACTGCAGCAGGCGACGGTGCAGAGGGACCTCGGGGTCCTTGTGCATGAGTCGCAAAAACCCAGCTTGCAGGTGCAGCAGGTGGTCAGGAAGGCGAATGGGATGCTGGCCTTCATAGCGAAGGGGATTGAATATAAAAGTAGGGAGGTCTTGCTGCAGCTGTATAGGGCATTGGTGAGGCCGCAACTGGAGTACTGTGTGCATTTTTGGGCGCCGCACCTGCGCAAAGATATTTTGGCCTTGGAGGGAGTGCAGAGGAGGTTTACTAGGCTGATACTGGAGTTGAGGGGGTTGAGCTATGAGGAGAGGCTGAATAAACTAGGCTTGTACTCGTTAGAGTTTAGAAGAATGAGAGGAGATCTCATTGAGACGTATAAGATGATGAATGGGATGGATAGGATAGAGGTGGAGAGACTCTTCCCGCTCAAAAAAGACAGTAGGACTAGGGGGCACAGCCTCAAGATAAAAGGGGGGCGGTTTAGAACAGAGTTGAGGAGGAACTTCTTCACTCAAAGGGTGGTGAATCTCTGAAATTCTCTGCCCGTTGAGGTGGTGGAGGCTGCCTCGCTAAATATTTTTAAGACGCGGGTTGATGGGTTTTTGATAAGAGAGGGGATTAAGGGTTATGGGGAGAGGGCGGGAAAGTGGAACTGAGCAGCGACAGATCAGCCATGATCTTATTGAATGGTGGGGCAGGCTCGAAGGGCTGGATGGCCTACTCCTGCTCCTATTTCTTATGTTCTTATGTTCTTATATTAAATGGAGTAGGTGTTAAAGGGATAATACAATTGGACGTTCCTGGGAGGTAAATTTGACTTTACCGGCTACTGAAGCATGATCCCACTCTCTATCTTTCCTGATTTTCTTTCCCAGTTATGTCTAACATTAGCACCCAGAGCCCTTTACTCTTTGACACCCTGGATGAGATTTTATGGCCCCTCCCCTCATCCTGAAACCATGAAATCTCCGTCTGAGGTTAACGGACTTTTCCGTTTTCTCCCCTTGCCCTTTCCGATTCCCGCGGCAGGCGGGGGCGGTTAATTCCGGTGACGGTCTTTCGTCCCCCAGGGATGTGTTTATAGTTGAATCCGGTTTCTACTGGAAGAGCTGTGACGCTGTTTGATAACTTGCCTACATGGTTGATTCAGACAAGATCTCTTATCTTTCCAAACTTTGACAACGCCTTTATCTTTCACTGTTCACGGTCCTTGTCTATTTTTATACTGGACCTGTGTCACATTAACTATTTCCCAATGGTTCAGAATGGAGGATAGTGGCGGAGAAGGTGACAGAACCTTTGAGGAGGCGGCAGAGATGGTGGGTGGGTAAAACATTGGGATGTGTTGGCCCGTGCATCACTGGCTGGCCAGCATTTATTGCCCATCTCTCGGAGCCCGATGGCAGTTGAGAGTCAACCTCATTGCTGTGTCTCTGGAGTCACATGTAGACCAGACCAGGTAAGGACGGCAGATTCCCTTCCCTAAAGGACATTAGTGAACCAGATGGGTTTTCCATTAGTCGACAATGCTTTCATGGTCATTCTTAATTCCAAATACTTTTTGTTGAATTCATCTGCTGTGGCGGGATTCGAACCCGGGTCCGAGAACATAATAGTCTAGCGACAATACCACTAAGCCATCGCCTCCCCAGTGGGCGGAGGTGGGCAGATGTTTAGGGAGGAAATTCCAGGGTTTAAGGTGTAGGCAACTGAAGGCCTGGACATCAATGACCAATGATTGAAATAAGGACCAGAATAGAGACGTTATAAGCCTCTGGGGCTTGTGGGAGTGAAGGAGGTAACAAAAATGGCAAGGAGAGAGCTTACGGAGGGATTTGAAAACAAGGAGGAAATGATGAAGGGGCATGGAATTAGGAGGATTTGATTAAAACCTTGGTCAGAAGGCCAGAATCCTACTGCCCCTGCTTGCCATGGAGAGGAAGCAATGAGAGTTAAGAATAGTTTCTCAGAGCAGTTAGAAGTAGATGGAGATGTTCCACGGGCTTGTGTTCTGTGACTCTTTCTGTACTTCAGTGTAAGTAATTCATGCGGCGGGATTTTACAGCCTTGCTCAAGCGAGAATGGAGATTCCTGCCAGATGTCAGTGAACATTTCCATTATCTGTCCCTCGCCCGCTCTGATCCCATGGCGGGCAGGGTGCTAGAATCCCGGCGATGGTCTCCAAAGTGCAGCCAAAACAAGAAAGATGAGATAGTTCAGAAGACTAAAGAAAAGGGCAAAGGATTATTGATAAAGAGATGGAAAAATCTCACAGATAGAATTCAATTCCAGTGAATATCAAGTGTTTAAAGTACATTTATTAACGTCACAAATAAGGCTTACATTGACACTGCAATGGAATGACTGTGAAAGTCCTTCACACTCCTGTGCCTGTTCAGGTACACTGAGAGAGAATTTAGCACGGCTAATACACCTATTAAAAAATGAAAGTAGCAATCAGATTTTAAATAGGTGATCGAGCAGAGGAAGGGGCTTTTGAGGGGTTCACTTTCACTTTAAAATCAGCATCTCAGCGAGAGAAACTATTAAAAGATCAAGAGCGGGATTCTCCCACAGAAATTCAAAGTGTCGGATTCGTGTAAAAACTGGAGTAAATTTCAGCGGGATTTTTCAAAATGAATCTCCCACACTCTGTGTACTGCAGAGTGCACTGGTGTGAACCACACTGAAAATCAGTGCGTGGGACATAATCCCACTGGAAAGGCCAGCAGCAACGCGCTGAGGGAGCCACTGCGCACGCGCTGACCTGTCAGCGCTGGGATTGGCGCATGCGCAACTGCCTGGCCTGATTGCTGGCCAGCTCGATCGCTGGCTAGCCCCGCAACCCCCCCCATCGCAGGCTGTGCAACTCCCCCTCCTCCCCCACTCTGCCCACCCACACCCCCCCCCACCGGCAGTCCCGATCTCCCAATCCTATCCCTTCTCCCCACAGTCCTGACCCCCTCCTCCGGCAGTCTCCCTCTTCATTCCAGCAGGGTCAGCTTCCCGTTATGGGGAGCTGTTGTAAACCCCGCTGGAGTGAACACTCCCTGCGCAGGAGGGGTGGGGTGGGGAGGGGGAGACACTAACAGGCCTGGAGACTTTAGCCCTGAGTTGGCGATACCGGAAGCCCTCTACGCACCTCTGCTGACGTCTCCTGGCCAGCTGAGCCGCTCCGGCTGGGAGAATCACCCCTCAAACAGAGGGTTTTACAGAGAAAGCTTTAGAATATTAGAACAAGCTGTAAGAGTGAATCTAGATTAAAACCTTATTAAGATCATAGTTGGGGCATTGTGTAGTGATTTAGGTTCCACACAAGAGAAAGGATGTGGCGGCTTTAGAGAAAATAATTGAATATAAGGAGATGTGTGAAAAATGGGGGCTGTTGCCAGGGGAACCGAGGAAATTACAGGATGATTGGATAGAAGTGTTTATATTTATGAATGAATTGAGCCGATGAGAAACAGATTGATTCCGGGGAGACTAAGATTATGGGAATTTAGACGTAACAGCGAACGTAAAAGATTTAGGCCAGGGCAATCTGTTTCGTGTGAAATCCATCAGAGAAAAGCCGTTTGCTAATCTGGACAAAGTTTTGATCAGATTTTGGGAGTGCACCGAGGAAAAGAGGAAAACGCACCTTCCAAGCAGATAATCCTGGCTATCGGGTTGACGCTCAGGGATTACACCCCATGGAGGTCTCCCCGTGCCTGCGTGGGTTTCCTCCGGGTGCTCCGGTTTCCTCCCACACCCCAAAGATGTGCGGGTTAGCTGGGTTGGCCATGCTAAATTTCCCCTTCGTGTCAAGGGATTAACAGAGTGAATACAAGGGTTACAAGAATAGGATCTGGGTGGTTGGTGCAGACTCGATGGGCCAAATGGCCTCTTTCTGCTTGCAGGAATTCTATGATTTCTATGGGGTCAAAGTGCAAGTGATTAAGGAGGCACAGGCCCCTGGGAACATAGAATCACAGAATCCCTACAGTGCAGAAGGAGGCCATTCAGCCCATCGAGTCTGCGCCGACCACAATCCCACCCAGGCCCTATCCCCAAAACCTCATACATTTACCCTGCTAATCCCCCTGACACTAATGGACAATTTAACATGGCCAATCAACCTTACCTGCACGCCTTTCAGACTGTGGGAGGAAACCAGAGCACCTGGAGGAAACCCACGCAGACACGGGTAGAATGTGTAGATTCCGCACAGATAGTGACCCGAGGCCGGAATTGAACCACAGTCCCTGGCACTGTGAGGCAGCAGGGCTAACCACTGTGCCACCCCATCTCAGAACTCAGACCCTTCCTTGGTTTGGTCAACTGTTATGGGTAGTTGCTCCCAAATCTATCAAATGTTAAAGAAGTACCAAAGATGGTATTGGAAACCACCACAAAAAGAGGCTTTTAACCAAGTTAAGCAGGTACTTCAGTTAACTAGAACCAGAGGGCACAACCTCGGGCTAAAGGGAAGATCCTTTAAAACAGAGATGAGGAGGAATTTCTTCAGCCAGAGGGTGGGATATCTGTGGAACTCTTTGCCTCAGAAGGATGTGGAGGCCAGGTCATCGAGTGTCTTTGAGACAGAGATAGATAGGTTCTTGATTAATAAGCGGGTCAAGGGTTGTGGGGAAAAGGCAGGAGAATGGGGATGAGGAAACTATCAGCCATGATTGAATGGCGGAGCAGACTCGATGTGGCCTAATTCTGCTCCTATATCTTATGGTCTAACATGCTGATTACTGCACTTCTACCCCTCTAAGAAGGTAGTACTTACATGCAATGCATCACCATATGGGGTAGGGTCAGTGTTATCCCACACAATAGTCCAACAGACCCATTGGATATGTATCAAGAATCCTATTTGTGGATACTCTCAAACAGAAGAAGAAGATGGACTTGTTATCCATGGCATTAAGGAGTTCTATCAGTATCTATACAGGACATATCTCAACACAGAACACAAACCACTTTTAGGGCTGTTCAAGGAAGACAAAGTGATTCCACCAATTGCTCCTGGGCGCTCTTCCTGTCGGTGTGTGAATATACCAAACCTCAGCCAGGGAACTACAAAGCCAATGAGGAGGCCTTAGGTCATCTTCTGTTACCAGAAACCAGACGTATAAGATGATGAATGGGATGGGTAGGATAGAGGTGGAGAGGCTCTTCCTGCTCAGAAAGGACAGTAGGACTAGAGGGCACAGCCTCAAGATATGGGGGGGGGTGCAGTTTAGAACGGAGTTGAGGAGGAACTTCTTCACTCAAAGGGTGGTGAATCTCTTATCAAAAACCCATCAACCCGCTTCTTAAAAATATTTAGCGAGGCAGCCTCCACCACTTCAACGGGCAGAGAATTCCAGAGCTTCACCACCCTTTGAGTGAAGAAGTTCTTCCTCAACTCCGTTCTAAACCGCCCCCCCTTTATCTTGAGGCTGTGCCCCCTAGTCCTACTGTCCTTTCTGAGCAGGAAGAGTCTCTCCACCTCTATCCTATCCATCCCATTCATCATCTTATACGTCTCAATGAGATCTCCCCTCATTCTTCTAAACTCTAACGAGTACAAGCCTAGTTTATTCAGCCTCTCCTCATAGCTCAACCCCCTCAACTCTGGCATCAGCCTAGTAAACCTCCTCTGCACTCCCTCCAAGGCCAAAATATCCTTGCGTAAGCTACGGCCTCACCAATGCCCTATGTAGCCGCAGCAAGACCTCCCTACTTTTATATTCAATCCCCCTTGCTATGAAGGTGCAGCTTGCAGGTGCAGCAGGTGGTCAGGAAGGCGAATGGGATGCTGGCCTTCATAGCGAGGGGGATTGAATATAAAAGTAGGGAGGTCTTGCTGCAGCTGTATAGGGCATTGGTGAGGCCGCAGCTGGAGTACTGTGTGCAGTTTTGGGCACCGCACCTGCGCAAAGATATTTTGGCCTTGGAGGGAGTGCAGAGGAGGTTTACTAGGCTGATACCGGAGTTGAGGGGGTTGAGCTATGAGGAGAGGCTGAATAAACTAGGCTTGTACTCGTTAGAGTTTAGAAGAATGAGGGGAGATCTCATTGAGACGTATAAGATGATGAATGGGATGGATAGGATCGAGGTGGAGAGACTCTTCCCGCTCAAAAAAGACAGTAGGACTAGAGGGCACAGCCTCAAGATAAAAGGGGGGCGGTTTAGAACGGAGTTGAGGAGGAACTTCTTCACTCAAAGGGTGGTGAATCTCTGGAATTCTTTGCCCGTTGAAGTGGTGGAGGCTGCCTCGCTAAATATTTTTAAGACGCGGGTTGTTGGGTTTTTGATAAGAGAGGGGATTAAGGGTTATGGGGAGAGGGCGGGAAAGTGGAACTGAGCCACGACAGATCAGCCATGATCTTATTGAGTGGCGGGGCAGGCTCGAAGGGCTAGATGGCCTACTCCTGCTCCTATTTCTTATGTTCTTATGAAGGCCAGCGTCCCATTCGCCTTCCTGACCACCTGCTGCACCTGCAAGTTGGGTTTTGCGACTCATGCACAAGAACCCCGAGGTCCCTCTGTGCCGTCGCCTGCTGCAGTTTTTCACCACGTAAGTAATAATCCTTCCTACCATTATTCCTACCAAAGTGGACCACCTCACACTTGCCAACATTAAATTCCATTTGCCAGTTCCTGGCCCATTCGCCCAGCCTATCTAGATCCTTCTGCAGACTCTCCACACCCTCCGCACAATTTGCCTTTCCACCAATCTTGGTGTCATCAGCAAATTTCAACACCATACACTCGGTTCCCTCCTCCAGATCATCTATATAAATGGTAAATAGCTGAGGCCCCAGCACCGACCCCTGAGGCACTCCACTAGTCACCAACCGCCAATCCGAATAGCACCCATTGACCCCCACTCTCTGCCTCCTATTTGACAACCAATCCTCTATCCACGCTAACACCCTACCCCCAATTCCATGCCCCCTTACCTTCTGCAATAACCTGTGAGGTACCTTGTCAAACGCCTTCTGAAAATCAAGAAAGACCACATCCACCGGCTCTCCTCTATCCACCGCCCTAGACACATCCTCATAGAACTCAAGTAAATTTGTCAGACACGACTTCCCCTTGTTCTTATGTATCCCAATCCTGCGTAACCCAGCTCTGTATATCCCAGTCCTGCATATCCTAGCCTTGTGTATACCAGCCTTGCATATCCCAATCCTGTGTATCCCCATGCTGCGTATCCCAATGCTGCGTATCCTAATGCTGCGTATCCCAGTGCTGTATTTCCCAATGCTGTGTACCTAAACCCCATGTACCTCACCCCGCTCACCCAAGTCCTGCATATATCAAGCCCATATACACTAACCCAGTTGGCCAGCACCCAGGTCCTGTGTGAGTGACTGAGATGGGCGATACTACTGCAGGAGTTACCGCCACCCGTATGCCGGTGCAGTGGGGCCTGGCAGCAGGAGTCACCAACCTGTTTAAGACTCAGCACAGGACACGTCCTCTCCCTTTCAATCCCAATGGCTCCATTGCTTTGTCTGATCCTTGTATTGTGGGGGATGCCCAAGTGGCCATGTAGACGCCAGCCCTGCGTGTTGGCATGCTCTGTGGCTGGTGAGTGGTGTTGGGGGGGGGGGGTGGGGGGTAGTGACTAAGCACCATTAACTAAGCCTGAGAATTGAGCGTAGGCCAGCCACAAATTAGCCTCACAAAGGAGCCTTTGTGAGACTTGCATCCACTGTGTCTTGGCTGGAGTCGAACGCAGGCCCCAGAGATGAAAGGGCAGCTGACCCCCAACGTCACCCAACCCTCCTCGAACACAGGCTGTAAAACCTTTCTCCAGCCTGTCCCTCAGTACTGAGCAGCGGGCAGGCTACGGTACCCTTGATCCAGAGGTAATGCCAGTCAGGCAGACTGTTGTGATTTAAGACTCTCTGCAGTTTTAATATGAATCCAATTATATGTAGCCAGTTGGACTGGGAGTTTTTACAGAATGTTTTAAGGGGAAACGGAATGGTTTCTCAGTGGACCGATGCTCATTTTCACACTTTGGCCGAATTTGGGCCACACCGGGCGGCACGGTAGCACAGTGGTTAGCACCGCTGCTTCACAGCTCCAGGGTCCTGGGTTCGATTCCCGGCTCGGGTCACTGTCTGTGAGGAGTTTGCACATTCTCCTCGTGTCTGCGTGGGTTTCCTCCGGGTGCTCCGGTTTCCTCCCACAGTCCAAAGATGTGCGGGTTAGGTTGATTGGCCATGCTAAGAAATTGCCCCTTAGTGCACAGGGATGCGTAGGTTAGAGGGGATTAGTGGGTATAGTATATGGGGGTAGGGCCTGGGTGGGATTGTGTTCGGTGCAGACTCGATGGGCCGAATGGCCTCTTTCTGCACTGTAGGGTTCGACTCTATTTTATTGGCCCTGATTCCGGGGGCGGGCGAGGCTCGGAGAGTGGCATTCTCCATTGGCCTCGGGCGGGATGGTACAAACCCTGGGCGGACGTGCCGGTAAAATTCCCCCCCTTGTAACTGTGGTTCAAAGGGTGAGGCAGTGGAGAACAACGCAACACTGGGTCCAGACCGATTCACTGCTTAATCATATCTCATTGTCCCCGTTCGTGCCTGCGTGGATTTCCTCCGGGTATTCCAGTTTCCTCCCACAGTCAGAAAGATTCAACTTCCTAATTTTTAACTCTACCTTTTATTTCTTTATTGTCTTTCATTATGTTTCTTCCCCCTCCCACTCGTTGCCCCTATTTTATCCCCCCATTTCTTACCTGTTTTCTCCCTTTTCTTCCCTTTTCCCCCTTTCCCCAATTTTACCTCTCTCCCATCTATTCCTCCCCCACCCCCACATCTTCATCTGTCACAGTTTACCCTCTGATTTCAGCTTCTCTGTTGTTTGGCCATTCATACCCTTTATTCTCTCTATGGACTGCCATTAGCAGCCTTTTACCCTGGTTTTTGTGGCTATGACTCATCTTTCATTTCCTCACCCTGCAGTATAAATATCCCTCACTTTCTATGCCTTTTAGCTTTGACAAAGGGCCATCTAGATTTGAAACATCAGCTCTTTTCTCTCCTTACAGATGCTGCCAGACCTGCTGAGATTTTCCAGCATTTTCTCTTTTGGTTTCAGATTCCAGTATCCGCAGTAATTTGCTTTTAGTCTGAAAGATGTACTGGTTAGGGTGCATTGGCCATGCTAAATTCTCCCTCAGTGCACCCAAACAGGCACCAGAGTGTGGCGACTAGGGGATTTTCTCAGTAACTTCATTGCCGTGTTAATGTAAGCCTACTTGTGATACTAAAATTAGACTTAAACTTAAACTGCCAGTTTCTGAGACTGAAGGTCTTGGTTTGTACTTGGGTTTTCTAATATGGATTATTTCAAATGTAAGGTATTGGGACAGGTTGCTAAGTGACCACAAGCAGTATCACAGCACTTCTTCCCACACAACCTGCCTACCTGGACACTCTGCTTCAGCAATCGCCATGTCTAACTCAGGAACATTGTAAAACTGCCCACCATGTTGGATGATCGAATAAGGGGGAATGGCCTCTTTGACCAGAAACCTGAATGGACTAACCATACAAGAACGGTATGGACTAACCATTCAAGGGCGGCACGGTAGCGCAGTGGTTAGCACCGCTGCTTCACAGCTTCAGGATCCTGGGTTCAATTCCTGGCTCGGGTCACTGTCTGTGAGGAGTTTGCACATTCTCCTCGTGTCTGCGTGGGTTTCCTCCGGGTGCTCCGGTTTCTTCCCACAGTCCAAAGATGTGCGGGTTAGGTTGATTGGCCATGCTAAGAAATTGCCCCTTAGTATCCAGAGAGGCACAGGTTAGAGGGATTAGTGGGTATAATTTGTAGGGATATGGGGGTAGGGCCTGGGTGGGATTGTGTTCAGTGCAGACTTGATGGGCCGAAGGGCCTCTTTCTGCATTGTTGGGTTCTGTGATACTGTGGCTACAGGAGCAGGAGGCTGGGAATTCTGTGGTGAGTAACTCAAAACCTAACCACCATCTACAAGTCAGGAGGGCGAGGAAATGACTGCAGCATCAGAGACCTGGCACCATCCGGGGCAAAGCAGCCCACTTGCTTGGCATCCCACGCACCACCTTAAACATTTCTCTCCCTCCACCAGTGCTGCACATAGGCAGCTGTGTAAACCATCTACAAGATGCACTGCAGTAACCTGCTCAATCTCCTCCGACGCCACCTTCCAAAGCTGATGCCTTTACCGTCTAGAAGGACAAGGGGAGCAAGTACATAGGAACACCATCACCCGGGAATTCCCCTCCAAGTCCATCACCATCCTGACTTGGAAATATATCACCGTTCCTTCACAGTCACTGGGTCAAAATCCTGGAATTCTCTCCCATATCTCATCCCATTTTGGATGTACCTACACCACATGGACTGTGGTGATTCAAGATGGCAGCTCACCGCCACCTTCTCAAGGGTAACTCGGGATGGGCAATAAATGTTGATCTTGCTAGCGACGCTACATGTCATGAAAGAGTAACTAAAAAGGATGCTGAGACCAATCTCAAGAGACCTATTATCCAGGCAAATAGGAAAATGTTTTAGTGGGGGAATGACATCTTGGGCCAATGATGTCAAAGACAGTTGTAGCCACCCTAATAATACCGCAGCTGTTGGGTGGTATGGTGGCACAGTGGGTAGCATTGCTCCCTCACAGTGCCAGGGACCCGGGTTCAATTCCCAGCTTGGGTCACTGTCCGTATGGAATCTACACCTTCTCCCCGTGTCTGCGTGGGTTTCCTCCGGGTGCTCCGGTTTCCTCCCACAGTCGGAAAGATGTGCTGGTTAGATGCATTGGCCATGCTAAATTCTCCCTCAGTGTACCCGAACAGGCACCAGAGTTTGGTGACTAGGGGAATTTCACAGTAACTTCACTGCACAGAGTCATAGATTCATAGAGGTTTACAGCATGCAAACAGGCCCTTTGGCCTAACTTGTCCATGTCACCCTTTTTTTCCCAATTGCCCGCATTTGGCCCATATCCTTCCATACCAATCTTACCTCATCTAACTCTCTAAATGCTTTTTAAAAGATAATATTGTACCCGCCTCTACCACTACTTCTGACAGCTTGTTCCAGGCATTCACCACCCTTTGTATGTATAAAAATTCCCCGTCAGGACACTTTTGTACCTCTCCCCTCTCACCTTAAACCTATGCCCTCTACTTTTAGACTCTCCTCCCTTTGGGAAAAGATACTGACTATCTAGCTGATCTGTGCCCCTCATTATTTTATAGACCTCTATAAATCAGTGTTAATGTAAGCCTACTGCGACTAATAAATAAATAACTATCTACAAGGTAGTGCAGGGCAGCAGGGTGACACAGTGGTTAGCACTGCTGCCTCACAGTGCCAGGAACCCGGGTTTGATTCCTGGCTTGGGTCACTGTCTGTGTGGAGTCTGCATGTTCTCCCCGGGTCTGTACTTTGGCATGTTTAAAATTGAAACATGTTATTGTCACCAATTAATATGATTAAAGACGTGATTGTCTTTAAAAGTTTACATGTTCCAAAGCACTTTCTAGCCAGTGAAGTACATTTTTGAAATGTAATCACAGTTATATCAGAAAATACTGATTTGTGTACACTCAGGCTCAACACACAACAGGGAGACAGTAACCTTTTTAGTGATGTTGGTTTGGTGATGAATATTGGCCAGGACACAGGGGAAAAAAAAACTCTGCTTTTGACTGAGTAGTATCACAGGATCCTTTATGGGTGTCTGCGAACCTCTGGAGTCTTGAAGTCTCAATTTCCTGACTCAGAGGTGAGAGTGACACTGGAGGTCTGGACTTTGGTGGGAAAGTTATAGTACCACAGGAACAAGTCTCAATGGGAGAGATTGTCTGCTAAAGAGATGAGACTCAATGAGACTGAAGGGATATCTTTGGTGGGATTATTTGGAACTGGAAAGGTGAGTTTTGGCGGGAGAAGTAAGTTACAAGAGTTTTTTTTAAATTCATTCATGGGACATGGGCATCGCTGGCCCATCCCTAGTTGTCCGAGGCAATGGATAGTCAACCATTCTGGAATCACATGTAGACCAGACCAGGTAAAGACAGCAGATTTCCTTCCCTAAAGGACATTGGTGAAGCAGATGGGTTTTTCCGACAATGGTTTCATGGTCATTGGTAGATTCTTAATTTCAGACATTTTTAATTGAATTCAAATTCCACCATCTGTCGTGGTGGGATTCGAACTGGGTCCCCAGAACATTAGCTGACTTTCTGCATTAGTAGTCTGGCAATAATACCACTTGGCCATCACCTCCCCAGTAAATGTTGTTCAATGGGAAAGTTTTGGTGCAAGAGGCTTTCAATGGGATAGATTGGGTAATAGAAACATAGAAACTAGAAGGAGGACTGGCCATTGGGCCCTTTGAGCCTGCTCCACCATTCATTTTGATCATGGCTGATCATCACATTCAATATCCTGATCCCCCCTTCCTCTCATATCTCTTCATCCCTTTAGCCCCAAGAGCACTAGAGGAATGGGTTTCAATTGGAAAGATACAGGATGAGTGGGACAAGAGGGAAAGATTGGATACTCAAGGGATATTCATCAATGGGCGGCACGATGACACAGTGGTTAGCACTGCTACCCTTGTAGCATCATAGACCCAGGTTCAGTTCCCAGCTTGGGTCACCGTTTGTGCGGAATCTGCGTCTTCTTCCTGTTGGTTTCCTCCGGGTGCTCCGATTTCTCCCACAGTCCCAAAGATATGCAGGTTAGGTGGATTGGCCATGCTGAATTCTCCCTCAGTGTACCCAAACAGGGGCTGGAGTGTGGTGACTAGGGGATTTTCACAGTAACTGCATTGTGGTGTTAATGTAAGCCTACTTGCAACACTAATAAATAAACTTTAAAATAGTGTCTGTGTGGAGTTTGCACATTCTCCCCGTGTCTGCGTGGGTTTCCTCCAGGTGCTCCGGTTTCCTCCCACCGTCCCAAAGATATGCAGGTTAGGTGGATTGGCCATGTGAAATTGCCCCTTAGTGTCAGGAGGACTAGCTAGGGTAAATGTATGGGGATAGGGACTGGAGTGGGATTGTGGTTGGTATAGACCTGATGGGCTGAATGGCCTCCTTCTGCACTGTAGGGATTTTATGAATGAGCGATTGAAGTTGCGACAGAGCTGGTTTTCAATGGGGGAGATCAGTGTGAAGAGAGGTAAGTCTTGATAACCATTTCGCATCCTTGACACTTTTTAAAATTCTTTAGTACCATATGGTGCAAAATATAAAATAAGGTGAATATCATCATGGCCCTTTGAAGTGAAATGTCTGATCCAGTGAAACCCAAATTGTAATTTAAAAAATAATCAACCTTTGGATCAAAGCGAGCAAACCGCACTGGGTATTGTTTCTGCGGGTAATGAAATCTTGCATTGGATTGACTCATGGTTGCGTGTCAACAGAAATCAAAGATGTGTGTGGGTGGTATTAAACTGAACCTGGTTAGCACATTTTTGGCACACCTCAATAAAGACACAATGCTGATCTTGCTTCTCCTGGTGAATGTCATGCCTTGATTGTCTAACTTAACATTTTCAGAAGCTTGACTTATCCTGTTTTAAGTTCTTCTCAATATTATAGTGAAGAACTAATGACTGTTTGCATGTTGGGCTATTGCCAACAGTAATACACCACCTTTGTGGGTGAATTTTACAATAAGGTTACGCTAGACGGGACTTTTAAAGAAAATATTTGTGTTGAGGAAGTGGACAACTCATGGATGGCCACACTTGGGGTGGCATGGTGGCACAGTGGTTAGCACTGCTTTCTGCAGCGCCAGGGAGCCGGGTTCAGTTCCTGACTTGGGTCACTGTCTGTGTGAAGTTTGCATGGTTTCCCCATGTCTACATGGATCTTCTCCCACATCCTGAAAGATGTGCTGGCATTGACCCGAACAGGTGCCAGTCTGTGGTGATAGTAACTCCATTGCAGTGTTAACATAAGACTTACTTGTGACTAATAAATAAACTTTTTAATTTGTTGCACATTCTAAGAGCTAATTACTAGGGGGCATAGGTTTAAGGTGCGAGGGGCATGATTTAAAGGAGATTTTTCAGGCAAGTTTTTACAGTAAGAAGTCTCACAACACCAGGTTAAAGTCCAACAGGTTTATTTGGTAGCACAAGCTTTCAGAGTGTCGCTCCTTCTTCAGGTGAGTGAGGAGTTCTGTTCACAAACAGGGCATATAAAGACACAAACTCAATTTACAAGATAATGGTTGGAATGCGAGTCTTTACAGGTAATCAAGTCTTTACAGATACAGACAATGTGAGGAGAGGGAGTTAAGCACAGGTTAAGGAGGTATGAATTGTCTGCAGCCAGACAGGTAGGGAGATTTTGCAAGATCAGGCAAGTGGGGGTTACAGACAGTGTGACATGAACCCAAGAAGCCATCCTCATGTGTGCGGAACTTGGCTATCAGTCTCTGCTCAACGATTCTGCGTTGTCGTGTGTCTTGAAGGCTGCCTTAGAGAATGCTTACCCGAAGATCAGAGGCTGAATGCCCGTGACTGCTGAAGTGTTCGCCAACAGGAAGAGAACATTCCTGCCTGGTGATTGTTCATTCATCCGTTGTCATAGCGTCTGCATGGTCTCCCAAATGTACCATGCCTCGGGACATCCTTTCCTGCAGCCTATCAGGTAGACAACGTTGGCTGAATCACAAGAGTATGTACCGTGTACATGAATGAACACCGCTTGACAATCACCAGGCAGGAGTGTTCCCTTCCAGTTGGGGAACACTTCAGCAGTCACGGGCATTCGGCCTCTGATCTTTGGGTAAGTGTTCTCCAAGGCGGCCTTCACGACACACAACAACGCAGAATCGCTGAGCAGAAACTGATAGCCAAGTTCTGCACACGTGAGGACGGCCTTGACCAGGATCTTGAGTTCATGTCGCACTATTTGTAACCCCCACGACTTGCCTGGGTTTGTAAAATCTCACTAACTGTCCTGGCTGGAGACAATACACACCTCTTTAACCTGTGTGTAACCCACTCTTCACTCACATTGTCTGTACCTTTAAGACCTGATTACCTGTGAAGACTCACAATCCAACCATTAGCTTGTAAATTGAGTCTGTGTCTACGTATGCCCTGTTTGTGAACATGACTGCCACTCACCTGAGGAAGGAGCGACACTCCGAAAGCTTGTGCTTTGTTCTTTGCTCTTTCCCGAGAATAATAAAAGTCACCATTAGTGTGGAACTGGAGTCACATGTAACTCAAACCAAGACAAGGGTCATACACTGCTTTCCCTCGAGGGTAAACCAGCTGAGTTTTCCATGACAATTCATCAGCATTCATACTGACCAAAAAAGTACTAAATTCAGTTTCCATCTTGACCTAGCTGGATTTAAACCCTTAAACTCTAAGGAGTAACTCATCCAGTGTCATAACCACTAGATTACCTTAGTTAGTCATGCACTGATTTTGTTTCGAGATATTGAATTGTAAAGATTAAATGTTAGTGCCTTGATATGTGGCAATGCCACACCAAGGATTCATTGGAGAAGCAGTGGCATGGTCATATTGTAACTGGGCTATTAATCCAGAGACCCAGGGAGATGCTCTGGGGTCCTGGGTTCAAATCCCACCATGGCTGCTGGCAAAATTTTAATCCAGCAAAAAACCTGGGATTAAAAAGTCAAATTATGATCGTGAAACTATTGTCAAATGTCATGCTAAATTCTCCCGAACAGACACCAGAATGTGGCGACAAGGGGATTTTCACAGCAACTTCATTGCTGTGTTACTGTAAGCCTACCTGTGACACTAATAAATAAACTTAAAAACCCATCTGGTTCACTAATGCCATTTAGGGAAGGAAATCTGCCATCCTTACTTGGTCTGGCCTACATGTGACTCCGGACCCAATGCAATGTGGTTGATTCTCAGGCACTCAGTTCAAGGGGCAATCAGCGATGTGTGGTAAATGCTGGCCCAGCCATCGACTCCCACACCCAATGAACGAATAAAAAAAAGGTTTCAGGTTGTTGAGAGGCTGTATAAATGCATCACCTGTTTTTTTATTGGGGATGTTGACTGATGATGAATGTTTGCCAGGACAACTCCCCTGCTGTATTTCCAATAGTGCAATGGGATCCACTTGAATAAGGGAGCTCAGTTTAACATGGTACCTCTGACAGTGCCTCAGTCTTTCAGTGCAGCCCACAAGCCCAATCCCCAGTTTCCATGGTTAAATTAGTCTAATGGGGCGGTGCGGTGGCCTCACAGCACCAGAGACCTGCGTTTAATTCCCAGCTTGGGTCACTGTTTGTATGGAGTCTGCACATTCTACTCATGTCTGCATGGGTTTACATAGAACATAGAACATTACAGCACAGTACAGGCCCTTCGGTCCTCAATGTTGTGCTGAGCTATGTCCAATCTCAAGATCAAGCTATCCTACTCCATATAATTCTGGTTTCCTCCAGGTGCTCCAGTTTCCTTCCACAGTCCGAAAGATGTTAGGCGTATTGGCCATGGTAAATTTCCCCTTAATTTCAGGGGGGCTAGGAGGGGAAATACATGGGGCTATGGGAATAGGGGCTGGATGGGATTGTGGTTGGTGCAGGCTCGATGGGCCAAATGGCCTCCTTCTGCACTGTCGAGATTCTAATGCCAGTGAGAAGGACTACCAAAAGCATTAAAATCCGTGTCCGATCTTGTCTAAGTAATAGTAGACCTCACAGCCTCTGCATTACTTGTATCATAGCTTGGCTACCATGCACTGATAGTGTACTTGAGGCCAGGCAAAGAATAGAGGATCAGGTTGGAGACAATTAAGGGGGCAGTGGAGATACAGTTTGATAAGCAGCTTGTCTATTTCTCTCCGGTACATTGTACAATTGGCTTGGTGGTCGGTATGGCTCAGTTGGCTGGATGGCTGGTTCGTGATGTAAGAGTGACACCAACAGCGCAGGTTCAATTCCCCGTACTGGCTGAGGTTTTCCATGAAGGTGCTGCCTTCTCACTCTTGCCTGAGGTGGGGTGATCCCCAGGTTAAAACACCACCAGTCACCTCTCCCACTGGAAGGAGAGAGCGGCCTGTGGTTTCCTGGGACGATGGCAACTTACAATTGGCTATTATTCATCAGTGATCCTTGTCAGCTGTGGCTCAGTGGGCAGCACTATTATCTCTGAGTCAGAGGTTTGTGGGTTCAAATCCCACTCCCGAGACTTAAGCACATAATCTGTGCTTTGGTTATTATCACATACTTGTTTGCAAAACCTTGTTGTGATAAATTGGGCTGCAAAATTCCAACAGGAAAGTAACCGTACTGGGAAAAGTGCTTCAGTGACTGTAAGATGCTTGGGGATGTCCTTAACCTATGAACGGTGAGATATATATATAGATATACATGTTATTTATTTGGTTAGGAGATAATTCTTCATGGTCAAAATGTTCCGGTCCTTATCTCTATCTGTGTGCATGTTCCGATAGAGTGGCTGGATAGAACATTAACAGGGTAGATGCAGAGAGGGTGTTCCCGATGGTGGGGGAGTCCATAACCAGAGGTCACAGTCTGAGGATTCGGGGTCGATCATGTAGGACAGAGGTGAGGAGACATTTCTTTATCCAAAGAGTGGCGAGTCTGTGGAACTCATTACCATAGGAAGTAGTTGATGCCAAAACATTGAATGTATTCAAGAGGCGGCTGGATAAAGCACTTGGTGTGAATGGGATCAAAGGTTATAGGAGAAAGCCGGATTAGGCTGTTGAGTTGGATGATAAGCCATGATCGTGATGAATGGTGGAGCAGGCTTGAAGGGCCAAATGGCCTCCTCCTGCTCCTATCTTCTATGTTTCTATATTTATCAGGATTCATAATCCAAAAACAAAAAATGCTGGAAAATCTCAGGTCAGACAGCATTGGTGAGGAGACAATAGAGCCAACATTTTGAATCTGGATGATCCAGTTGACCAAGGGTCACCCAGACTCGAAACAAAGAACAAAGAAAAAGAAAATTACAGTATAGGAACAGGCCCTTCAGCCCTCCAAGCCTGCACCAACTATGCTGCCTGACTGAACTAAAATCTTCTGGGGACCATATCCCTCCATTCCCATCCTATTCATGTATTTATCAAGACACCCCTTAAAAGTCACTACTGTATCTGTTTCCACTACATCCCCCGGCAACGAGTTCCAGATACCCACCACCCTCTGTGTAAAAAATCTGCCTCGGGACATCTCCTTTAAACCTTTGCACCTTAAACCTGTGCCCCCTAGTAATTGACTCTTCCACCCTGGGAAAAAGCTTCTGACTATCCACTCTGTCCATGCCTTTCATAATCTTGTAGATTTCTATCAGGTAGCCTCTCAACTGCTGTCGTTCCAGTGAGAACAAAACCAAGTTTCTCCAACCTCTTCCCATAGCTAATGCCCTCCATACCAGGCAACATCCTGGTAAATCTTTTCTGTAACCTCTCCAAAGTCTCCACATCCTTCTGGTAATGTGGCGACCAGAATTGAACACTATATTCCAAGTGTGACCTAACTAAATTCTATAAAGCTGCAACATGACTTGTCAATTTTTAAGCTCAGTGCCCTGGCTGATGAAGGCAAGCATGCTGTATGCCTTGACTACCTTCTCCACCTGCATTGCCACTTTCAGTGACCTGTATATCTGTACACCCAGATCCCTCTGCCTATCAATACTCTTAAGGGTTCTGCTAATCACTGTATAAATGTTGGCTCTATTCTCTCCCCACTGATGCTGTCAGGCCTATCTATCTCTGTCTTAAGTACACTCAATGACCTGGCCTCCACAGCCCTCTGTCGCAATGAATTCATAGTTTCACCATCTTCTGGCCCCTCCTATTATCTCCAGCTCTCCAAGATAACTTTTCTCCTCCAGTGTTGGCATCATGAGCATCCTCAATTTAATTGCGCCACCACTGATGGCATGCTTTCACCTGCCTGACCCTAAGCTCTGGAATCTTGGCATTTATTGCTAAAGGAACAGAATATAAAAGCAGCAAAGTGTTGCTGCCACTGTACAAAGCGTTAGTGAGACCATACTTCGAATATTGTGTCCAGTTTTGTTCCCCACTCATATGGACTCGAAACGTCAGCTCTATTCTCTCTCTCATAGATGCTGCCAGACCTGTTGAGTTTTTCCAGCATCTTCTGCATTTGTGGTATAATAATAACTGCCTAGCTGGGGTGCTGGAAAGTTGCTGACTCTCTGAGTACCTCACCAGCGTTGGATGTTGTCTACAGGAGAAAAAGGATAGAACACCAGTTATGGTCTTGCATCCAAACCCAAGGAGATTCACAAGAATGATCCCAGGATGCAAGGCTTGACATTTGAGGACTCGGGGTCCGAACTTAATGAGGTTCAGGAGGATGAAGGGGGATCTGATTGAAACTTACAGAATACGGAAAGGCCTGGATAGAGCTGGCGTAGGGGAGATGTAGGGCACAGTGGCACAGTGGTTAGCACTGTTGCCTCACAGTGCCAGGGATTCAGGTTCAATTCAGGCCTCGGGTGACTTTGTGGAGTTTGTACCTTCCCTGTGTCTGCACACATTTCCTCCGGGTGCTCCAGTTTGCTCCCACAGTCCAAAGATATGCAGATTGGCCATGCTAGATCTCCCCTTAGCGTGCTAAGATGTGTAAGTTAGGGGATTAGTGGAGTAAATGCATGGAGCTATGGCGATAGGGCTTGGGTAAGAAGCTCTGTTGCAGGATCAGTGCAGACTCGATGAGTGGAATGGCCTCCTTCTGCACTGTGCGAATTCTATGATCTCTATTCTATGAATATTAGTGGGAGAGACTAGGATCTGAGGGCACAGCCTCAGAGTAAAGGGACGACCCTTTAGAACCGAGATAAGGAGGAATTTCTTCAGCCAGAAGGTGGTGAATCTATGGGACTCATTGCCAGGTCATTGAGTGTTTTTATTTGAGTGCGCTTTCTCAGAAGACTAAGGAAATCTGGCATGTCAGCTACAACTCTCACCAACTTTTACAGATGAACCATAGAAAGCATTCTTTCTGGTTGTATCACAGCTTGGTATGGCTCCTGCTCTGCCCAAGATCACAAGAAACTACAAAAGGTTGTTAATGCAGCCCAATCTAACACACAAATCAGCCACCCATCCATTGATACTGTCTACACTTTCTGCTGCCTCAGAAAAGCAGTCTATTTAAAGACCCCATGCACCCCCAACATTCTCTTTTCCACCTTCTTCCATTGAAAAAAAGATACAAAAGTCTGAGGTCACACACCAATTGACTCAAGAACTACTTCTTCACTGCTGCCATCAGACCTTTTAATGGACCGATCATATATTAAGTTGATCTTTCTCTACACCCTAGCTATGACTGTAACACTACATTCGGTACCCTCTCTTTTCCTTTTCTATGAACGGTATGCTTTGTCTGTATAACGTGCAAGAAACAATTCTTTTCACTGTGTCCCAATACACGTGACAATAATAAATCAAATCAAATCAAATCAAATTAAGACAGAGATAGATAGGTTCTTGATTGGTGAGGGGATCAAAGGTTATGGGGAAAAGGCAGGAGAATAGAGTTGAGAAGCATATTAGCCATGATTGAATGGTGTGGAGTTACTGGCATTGGACTGGGGTAGGCAGAGTAAGAAGACTCCCAAAACCAGGTTAAACTCCAACAGGTTTATTTGGGATCATGAACTTTCATGCTCCTTCATCAGGTGAGTGGGGTTAGTTCACCAACATGGCATATAAAGACAAAGGCACAATTGCAAGATAATTAAATTGATGCCTGTGTCAATATGTGCAATGTTCTTGCAGATCCTCTCCACTTTGAACCAACAGTTTGTGGTTTGATTTTTGATTTGATTTATTATTCTCATATGTATTAACATACAGTGAAAAGTATTGTTTCTTGCAACGCTGTACAGACAAAAGCATACCATTCACAGAGAAGGAAAGGAGAGAGTGCAGAATGTAGTGTTACAGTCATAGCTAGGGTGTAGAGAAAGATCAACTTAATGCAAGGTAGGTCCATTCAAAAGTCTGATGGCAGCAGGGAAGAAGCTGTTCTTGAGTTGGTTGGTACATGACCTCAGACTTTTGTTTCTTTTTCTCAAAAGAAGAATGTGGAAGAGAGAATGTCCGGGGTGCGTGGGGTCCTTGATTATAGGACATAGAACACAGAAAACTACAGCACAAACAGGCCCTTTGGCCCACAAGTTGTGCCAATTACATCCCTACCTACCAGGCCTATCCATAACCTTCAATCCCATTAAATGTACTCGTCCAGAAGTCTCTTAACAGACCCCAATGAGGTCGCCACTACCACCACTGATGGCAGCCGATTCCACTCACTCACCAACCTCTGGGTCAAAAACTTGCCCCTGACGTCTTCTCTGTACCTGCTCCCCAGCACCTTAAACCTGTGTCCTCTCGTAGCGACCATTTCAACCCTGGGAAATAGCCTCCGAGAATCCACCCTATCTATACCTCTCAACATCTTATAAACCTCTGTCAGGTCGCCTCTCAACCTTCGTCTCTCCAGGGAGAAGAGACCGAGCTCCCTCAACCTATCCTCATAAGGCATGCCTCCCAATCCAGGCAACATCCTTGTACATCTCCTCTGCACCCTTTCAATGGCTTCCACATCTTTCTTGTAATGAGGTGACCAGAACTGCGCACAGTACTCCAAGTAGAGTCTGACAAGGGTCTTATAAAGCTGCAGCATTACCTCCCGACTCCTAAACTCAATCCCTCGATTGATGAAGGCCAGTACACCATACGCCTTCTTGACCACATCCTGGCTGCTTTTCCGAAGCAGCAGGAAGTGTAGACAGAGTCAATAGATGGGAGGCTGGTGTCGATGGCAGCTGTGTCTCCTACACAGACGTGCTCAATGCTTGAATGGAGCATACTCGATGGGCTGAATAGCCTAATTCTGTTCCTTTTTCTTATGGTCTAATCCCAGATGCCCATTCATTCTCTCTATTATAGAATTTGAGAATCTTAAAGCATAAAGGTGGCCGTTCATAATGTGTGACTTTCAGGAAGTGCCTACTCTTTCCCTATAACCCTTTCTTTTTAAGGATTCCCTTTTGACAGTAATTATGTTTTTATTGCTCTTTGAGGCAGTAAATTCCTCATTGTAATAACACCTCATGAAAAAATAATACCTCTCATTTCCCTTCATGGCTCTTTTGCCAATTATTGACAGAGCTCTCATCTTTAATGAGGAAACTTACGGCCTCAGTGTTTCCTCATTAACCTTGATAAAAACCCCTCTTAATTGTCTCCTGCACTGATATACTCAATGATACTTCACCAACCATACAGAGATAGGCAATGGTTTTTATGTAGCCATCATTTTCCAATACAATGGAAAAGAAGATAAGACATAAACAATGGAGATATTCTGAGCCGATAATAATAGCTGAGGTCGTTATGTGAAGTTAAGGGCAGCCTATCAGCCTTGTGTGCCTTCTCTCTAATTACACAATGTAGCTCAGGTTCGCTCACCCTGCACTCAGATACACTCGGGTTATTTATAGCACGCACGGCCGCTATATTTGGATCTGGCTCTCTCTCCATCTTGTGCAATGTTAGACCCAATTAGACTGGGCAGGTAGTGCAGACTCAGCGAGGTAGCGCGAGATAGCAGCTGCTATCAGGCCTACAGACTGCCTCCGACGGGGCAAAGTGACTAGAAAACACAAAGGAGAGTTCCATAGTACAGGGTGTCGCCTCGAATGCTGAAACTCACCTCCAGAGGACACCGAGAATCAGGGCCCCCTCCTCCTTTCTCAGCAGTCATCAGACTGGCATCTTGCATATAGAGAACTGGAGTCGGGTGTTATAGAATCATGGAAGCCCTACAGTACAGAAGGAGGCCATTCAGCCCATCTAGTCTAGAACAAAGAACAACACAGCACGGGAAACAGGCCCTTCGGCCCAACGAGCCCGCGCCGCCATCTTAACAATGTGCCTCTACACCAGCACTATCCCACCCAGGCCCTATCCCTCTAACCCCATGTACTTATACTAGCTAGTTCCCCCGAACACTAAGGGGCAATTTAGTGTGGCCAATCAATCTAAACAGCATGGGAGGAAAGTGGAGCACCCGGAGAAAACCCACGCAGACACAAGGAGAACATGCAGACTCTGCACAGTGACCCAAACCAGGAATCGAATGTCCCTGCTGCTGTGAGGCACCGGTGCTACCCACTGTGTCACCCAGACATGTTGACTCAGACATGGGAAGGGGCAGCAGCTCCCGTAACACTACATTCTGCACCGTCTCCTATTCATCTCCTCTTTGTACTCTATGAACGGTGTGCTCTGTCTGTATAGCACACAAGAAACAATACTTTTTACTGTATTCCAATATATGTGACTATAATAAATCAAAATCAAATACACAGCTTGAGACACTAAAGGACAATTTAGCATGGTCAATCCACTTAATCTGCGCGGCACGGTGGCACAGTAACATTAACTAAGTTTCAACAACATTCTGTCAACTTCCCAAGGTTAGTTGACAAATTAGCAGATTAATTGATTTCCATTTCACAACTTTCCACAATGGAACTTGGATTCATTCTCTTAGGATTGCCTGTTCGAAGTGTTGGGTGCAGTAGCATTGTGGATTTATTAGTGCATTAGTTATCTCCAGGACTAACGATCTGGGGACATGAGTTCAAATCTCATTGTGACAGCTGTAAAGTTTACATTCAATTCAATAAATCTGGAATAAAAAAAAGCCGAGATAAGTCATTGTCCTCAGCCTTCCATCTGCGTAAGACTTGCCACAAGCCTCCTGGGAATGTGGTTGGTTGTTATACTTCCTGTGCCGAATAGTGCACAAGGCCGATTCCCATCTGCTCTTTTAATGAGGTTTTTTCCCCTGGAGCAGGTTGCTAATCTGTCACCAAGGGGTTATAGTTTGAAGGGTGCCACTCTGTATCAAGCATGGCTGACCATACATACATACAGAATCATACAATCCTACAGTGCAGGAAAAGGCCCTTCGGCCCATCGAGTCTGCACTGAACACAATCCAGGAGTCTCTTCCCACCTGCCACTGGCACATTGAGAGGATATTGCAGCATAACATACATGGACAGCACGGTAGCACAGTGGTTAGCACTGCTGCTTCACAGTTCCAGGGACCTGGGTTCGATTCCCGGCTGGGGTCACTGTCTCTGTGGAGTTTGCACATTCTCCTCGTGTCATTGTGGGTTTCCTCCAGGTGCTCCGGTTTCCTCCCACAGTCCAAAGACGTGCGGGTTAGGCTATGTTAAAATTGCCCCTTAAGTGAGATGCTTAGGTTAGGGGGATTAGCGGGTAAAATATGTAGGGATGTGGGGGTGGGGCCTGGCAGACTCGATGGGTCAAAGGTCCTCTTTCTGCACTGTAGGGTTCTATGATGCTATATTCACCCTGTTTGACCGCGTTATGGGTGCACCTCCCTAGGTCACCAAGTCCTGGAGTGTGGCTGAAGCTTGGAGACAGGTATATGACCCACTGCACTACAAGTACAGGAATGAGGTAGAGACACTGGTGCAACAACAATGATCTCTCCCTCAATGTCAGTAAAATGAAGGAGAAAGTCATCAACTTCAGGAAGCGTAGTCGATGACATGCCCCTGTCTACATCAACAGGGATGAAATGGAATTGGTGGAAAGTTTCAAGTTTTTAGGTGCCCAGATCACCAAAAACCTGCCCTGGTCCCCCGGTGCTGACACTATAATGAAGAAAGCCCACCAACTTTCTCAGAAGACGAAGGAAATTTGGCATGTCCGCTACAGCTCTTATCAATTTTTACAGATGCACCATAGAAAGCATTCCTTCTGGTTGTATCACAATTTGGTATGGCTCCTGCTCTGCCCAAGACCGCAAGAAACTACAAAGGCTTGTGAACGTAGTGCAGTCCGTCACGCAAACCAGCCTCCTATCCATTGACTCCGTCCACAGTTCTCACTGCCTCAGGAAAGCAGCCAGTATGATCAAGGACTCCGTTCACCCTGGACATTCTCTCTTTTACCTTCTTCCGTCGGGAAAAAGATACAAACATCTGAGGTTACGCACCAACCGACTCAAGAGCAGCTTTATGGCAGCCCGGTGGCACAGTGATTAACACTGCTGCCTCACAGTGCCAGAGACACAGGTTCAATTCCCAGCTTGGGTCACTGTCTGGGTAGCGTCTGCACATTCCCCTCGTGTTTGCGTGGGTTCCCTCTGGGTACTCTGGTTTCCTCCCACAGTCCAAAAGATGGGTGTATTGACCCAAACAGGTGCCAGATTGTGGCAACTAGGGGAATTACATAGTAACTTCATTGCAGTGTTAAAGTAAGCTTTACTTGTGACTAATAAATAAATTTTAACTTCTAATTTTAACTACTCTCCGACAAGTTACCCACCCTCCCTGCCCTATCCCTGTAACCTCATGCATTTACTCTGCTAATCCCCCGACACTAAGAGGCAATTTAGCATGGCCAATCAACCTAACCTACATATCTGCGGATTGTGGGAGGAAACCGGAGCACCTGCAGGAAACCCACGCAGATATGGGGAGAACGTGCAGACTCCACACAGATGGTGACCCAAGGCCAGAATCAGATCCGGGTCCCTGGCGCTGTGAGGCAGCAGTGCTGAACATGGCACCACTGTGCCACCCTAAAGCCCAACCTTTTCTCATAAGACCACACCTTCATCCTAGGAATCAGCCCAATGTGCCTTCTCTGAACTGCCTCCAGTACACATAGACCTCTCCTTAAATAAAGAGACTAAAACTGTGTGCAGACTCCAGATGTGATCTCACCAATGCCCGGTACAGTTGTAGTAAGACTTATTTATTTTTATAATTGCACAGAATAGGATGGTGCCCAGTGTTTCTGGTTGAACAAATCCAATTCATGCTTGTAAACTGAGTGTACGCGATCCAAGCCTCCAGGCCAAATGCTTCTATTTTACGATTAATAATATCTGCCTCAGCCAAGGATTGTAACTTTTGGCTCGTAAGATGGAATTATAGAACACATCAAAATGTAGCTAAAAGAACAAAATCAACAATCGTGAATGTAAAAATCTTCTGGGGTGGGGGTTTGGTTGGACGGGTGGGGAGGAACGTCTAGTTCTCTGAATAATCTTGAGTGACCAGCTCTTAACTGCAAACCACACTTTCTGTGCGCTGTTGCCAGGAATGGTTACAGTCGCAGAATTATCCAGTATGGGTGGTAATTTGGCCCATGGCATGCATTGAATCATACAGTGCAGAAGGAGGCCATTCAGCCCAACAAGTCTGCACCGACCACAATCCCACCCTGGCTCTATTCCTGTAACCCGATGCACTTACCCTAGCTAATCCCCCTGAAACTAAGGGGCAAATTAGCATGGCCAATCTACCTAACCTGCACATGGCAGGAAACCAGAGCACTCAGAGGAAACCCACGCAGGCACGGGGAGAATGTGCAAACTCCACACAGACAGTGACCTGAGCCGGGAATCGAACCCAGGTCCTTGATGGTGTGAGACAGCAGTGCTAACCACTTTGCTACCGTGCTGTATAAGTAAGTCTGCTGCGAATGTTAGTGAATGGGATGAATGAATGAGTTGGATGACAGTGGGTAAGTAGATGAGGTGGTAGATTGCGTGGGTGGATTGGGTGGCAGGTTAGTGAGGTGGTATGTTGGGTGCCAGGTGGGTTGGGTGCCAGCTGGATTGGGTGCCAGCTGGGATGGGTGGCAGGTGGGTTGGGTGCCAGGTGGGTGAGGTGGTAGATTGCGTGGGTGGATTGGGTGGCAGGTTAGTGAGATGGTATGTTGGGTGCCAGGTGGGTTGGGTGCCAGGTGGGTTGGGTGCCAGCTGGGATGGGTGGCAGGTGGGTTGGGTGCCAGGTGGGTGAGGTGTGGTTGAATCGATGGGGTGAGAGTTGGGTGAGGGAGGCAGGTGGGTCAGGAGGGATAGTCAGTTTGGGGACTGGCCAGGCCAGCTTTGGGGTGGTAATAGGGAACTTGGGGGAAGTTGGGGTCAAGGGGCAGTCGGTTTGAGTTGGTGGGGGGGTGTGGCGGAGAAGTGATGCAGTAATCAGGGAGTCAGTGGAGTTTTGGGGGTTCAGGGTGGTGGTCAGGTAGTCATTGGCAATCTGGTCAGGTCAGGGGGGTAGTTGGATGGTTGGGATGGCTGGTCAGGGAGTAATTGGGGGTGGATTGGGTTTGGGGTTGGGGTGGGGTTCAGTATGAGTGATTGATGGGTCAGTTGTGTAGTTACCCAGGAGATAGACAATGTTTTTTTCTAAATCTACAAGTAAGCACTGTGTAACTGCCTGAAGTCTCTGATTCTAGCTCAGATCTCAGAGGCAGAGACATTCACAGAGAGTCCAGGCAGTTCCCATGGCGACCAGCACTTCCACAGGGTCCTGAGGTGCATTGTGGGTTGTACCTTTATTTTCCGATGACCTGGGCGGGACACAAGGATTTGGGCTAAAATACTGGAGATTGCTCAGTTGGTCAGTGACATCTGTTCAGAGGGAAACAGAGTTGAAGATTCATGACATTTTGTCAGGACCATTTCAGTTTGACAAACTGTGTCCTGCTGCATTTTCAGTCTACCTCCTTCTTTACATGGGTCCCTTTCACCATCACTCCATCTTAGATTAACTTAACCAATCAGTGACTGAACCTGCCTCCTCCATATTGAGTCCTCCAATCAAACCTCAGCCTTTATAACCTATTCTGGTGCTATCCTGCCTGCACACTCTGGGACATGTTTCTATGCCCTCACCTCTTCCACCCAAAATACGACAATGCAGGATCGCTGAGCAGAAACTGATAGTCAAGTTCTGTATGCATGAGGACGGCCTCAACTGTTTCTTGGGTTCATGTCACACTATATGTAACCTCTACCATTTGGCCTGGGCTTGCAATATCCTACTAACTGCTGCAGTTGTAAATGCGTCTAGTTTGGGGGCGTTTAAGAGATCTCTGGATAGGTTTATGGACGAAAAGGGATTGGTATAGGCTAGTGGGTCATTGTTTTTGTAACTGGTCGGCGCAACATCGTGGGCCGAAGGGCCTGTTCTGCGCTGTAATGTTCTATGTTCTATGTTCTATGTTTAACTGTCCTGGCTTGAGACAATTCACACCTCTTTAACCTGTGCTTAACCCTTGCTCCACTTGCATTGTCTGTATCTGTAAAGAGTTGATCACTTGTAAGACTTGTACCCGTAAAGACTTGATTCTTGACAGAAGCCAGAGAGTGTTTGTAGAGAGTTGTTTTTCAAACTGGAAGTCTGTGACCAGTGGTGTGCCTCAGGGATCAGTGCTGGGCCCAGTGTTATTTGTCATCTATATTAATGATCTGGATGAGAATATGGGAGGCATGGTTAGTAAGTTTGCAGAAGACACCAAGATTAGTGGCATGGTGGACCGTGAAGAAAGTTATCTCCAATTGCAATTGGGCCAGTGGGCTGACGAATGGCAGATGCAGTTTAATTTAGACAAATGCAACATAATGCATTTTGATAGGTTGATCCAGGGCAGAACTTACTCAGTTAATGGTAGGGTACTGGGGAGAGTTACAGAACAAAGAGATCTAGAGGTACAGGTTCATAGATCCTTGACAGTGGAGTCACAGGTGGACAGAGTGGTGAAGAAGGCATTCGGCATGCTTGGTTTCATCGGTCAGAACATTGAATACAGGAGTTGGGGTGTCTTGTTAAGGTTGTACAAGACATTGGTAAGGCCACACTTGGAATACTGTGTGCAATTCTGGTCACCCTATTATAGAAAGGATATTATTAAACTACGAAGAGTGCAGAAATGATTTACTAGGATGCTACCAGGATTTGATGGATTGAGTTATAAGGAGAGGCTGGATAGACTGGGACTTTTTTCTCTGTAGCGTAGGAGGCTGAGGGGTAATCTTATAGAGGTCTATAAAATAATGAGAGGCATAGACAGGGTAGCTAGTCAATATCTTTTCCCAAAGCAAGGGGAGTCTAAAACTAGAAGGCATAGGTTTAAGGTGAGAGGGGAGAGATACAAAAGTGTCCAGAGGGGCAATTTTTTCACACAGAGGGTGGTGAGTGTCTGGAATAAGCTGCCAGAGGTAGTAGTAGAGACGAGTACAATTTTATCTTTTAAAAAGCATTTAGATAGTTACATAGGTATAATGGGTATAGAGGGATATGGGCCAAATGCAGGCAATTGGGATTAGTTTAGGGTTTCAAAAAAAAGACAGCGTGGACAAATTGGGCCGAAGGGCCTGTTTCCATGCTGTAAACCTCTATGACTTTACCTGTAAAGGCTTGCAATCCAACCATTCTTCACATTCCAACCTGTAATTATCTTGCAATTGTGCCTTTGTCTATATATGCTGTGTTTGTGAACTCACCTGAAGAAGGAGCTGTACTCCAAAAGCTCGCGATTCCAAATTAAGCCCGTTGGACTTTAACCTGGTGTTGTCAGACTCCTTACTGAGCCAAAAATAAACTTCCAGCCCATCCAAACTATACTAATCCTGCTCTCCATCGCTGACAATTGGTCATGCTGTATTGCTCCTTAGTGTCTAAGGTTGTGTCGGCAATGTGCAGTGGCCATGGGAAATGCGTGGGGTTACAGGGATGGGATGGAGGGGTGATGGGCCTGTGTAAGATGCTGTTTCGGAGAGTCGGTGCAGACTCGATGGGCCAAATGGCCTCCTTCGACACTGTAGTGACTCTAGTACGTGGTATAAATGCCAGTTGTTGCCTGCTCCAAAATGAGAGTGAACTGGCGCTGTTGCACTGTTACAGCGGAACATGGTGGACTCAATAATGGCCAGAAAATCTCACATTGTTCCAACATTGACCATTGCATTCCCTTTAATGCTGAAGTGGAAAGATAATAAAAGAAACCGACCCATAGCAATTATAAATGGCCTGCGTGCTGTGCTGAGACACTCATCTGGAGTGACTGTGTGAACTGTATGAGGTGAGACATTAGATCTCCTTCTGGTGACCTTCCAGGATGTGTGTTGACTTTCCAGCACAGGCCAGTGCGTTGGAAAATACACCCAACTCTGAATCTGAAATACCTACAGAAGGTTATGTTTCACAGTCCATTATACTGCGTTGCACTTCTGCCTAACTACACTTACATAGAAATACATCAAAGGTGTACCAGAAAAGATTCATGAGGTTAGGATTGTTTTCGCTGGAGTTTAGATGAATAACAGGGGGAATCTCACAGAGATTTATAAAATTCTAACAGGACTAGACAGGGTAGATGCAGGGAGGATGTTCCCGATGGTGGGGGAGTCCAGAACTGGGGTCACAGTCTGAAGATTTGGGGTAGACCATTTAGGATGGAGATGAGGAGACACTTCTTCAGCCAAAGAGTGATGAGTCTGCGGAATTCACAAATGGAATGCCAAAACATTGAATGTATTCAAGAGGCAGCTGGATATAGCACTTGGGGCGAATGGGATCAAAGGTAATGGGGAGAAAGCAGGATTAGGCTATTGAGTTGGACGATCAGCCATGATCGTGATGAATGGCGGAGCAGGCTCGAAGGGCTGAATGGCCTCCTGCTCCTATCTTCTATGCTTCTATAACAAACCAAAAGACTGTTCGATATTCCACACACGTTTTCTCCCATCCCTCTTTGTCTTAAGCCTATCAGCATATCCACTTGTTCCTCAGTCCCTCATGCATTTATAGAAACATCTAAACTAGAAGCAGGAGTTGGCCATTCAGCCCTTTGAGCCTGCTTCACCATTCATTATGATCATGGCTGATTATTAAATTCAATATCCTGATCTCCCCTGCCCTCCCTATGCCTTGGCCTCTTTAGCCCAAGAGCTATATCTAATTTCTTCCTGAAATCTTTTTGATTTGATTTGATTTATTATCGTCACATGTATTAACATACAGTGAAAAGTATTGTTTCTTGTGCACTATACAGACAAAGCATACCATTCATAGAGAAGGAAAGGAGAGAGTGCAGAATGTTGTGTTAGAGTCATTGCTGGGGTATAGAGAAAGATCAACTTAATGGATAAAGGTTTAAAAGCACAGAATGAGTGTAAAAGATAGAATTAGAAGGTATGCTGGGCACAGCTTGTAAGAAATTGCCATCTTGAGAAGAATTTCTTTTTCACAAAATGTTTTGGCCTCAATGACATTCGGTAGTAATGAATTCCACACGTTCACCACCTTCTGGGTGAGGAAATTTCTCCTCATCTCAGTTCTAAATGTTTTCCTTTATCTTTAAACTATGACCCTGGGGCGGCACGGTGGCACAGTGGTTAGCCCTGCTGCCTCACAGCACCAGGGATCCAGGATTCAATTCCTGGCTTGGGCCACTGTCTGTGTGGAGTTGGCACATTCTCCCCATGTCTGGATGGGTTTCCTCCGGTTTTCTCCCACAGTCCGAAAGATGTGGGGGTTAGGTGGATTGGCAAGGCTAAATTGCCCCTTAGTGTCAGGGGGTCTAGCTAGGGTAAATGCATGGGGTTATGGGGATAGGGCCTGGGTAAGATTGTGGCCAGTGCAGACTCGATGGGCTGAATGGCCTCCTGCATTGTAAGAGTCTATGACTCTAGTTTTGGAATCTAGTTTGTGTTTAAATGTATCTATTCCAGCCGCCTTAACTACTGCACAGCCACATTCTTGTCACTAGCTGAGTAAAGAAGGTTCTCCTGCGTTGCCAGTTGCAATTATTAGTGACTACATTGACGTCCGCACTTGAAACTATAAGGAGAGCAGGATGATGCTATGCTGAGGTCTCACCACACAGCAGTCTAGTAAACCACTCTACTTGCTATTTATTTTATTGGACACGCTGTCTGCTGGCTGGAGATTTGCTGCCAACAGCTTGTGGCTGGTGGAGACACTGGGGCCTCTGAGATGATAGACTAAGCACACAGCAGCCTCGTGGCATCCGAGAAAGGAGGCCCTCATGCTCTCCTGAGATGAAGGTAAAAGGAAAGGCCTTACAACATCTGAGAGACTAACACTAAGGTCCCTTGTGGCATCGGAGAAGAATACACAGGCCTTCATGGCAGCTTGGGTAAGGTCGTGAGTCATGCCATCTTGGAGACAACTTGGAGGCCTCGTAGCTTTTGGGAGAGGAAACCATGGATTTGAGAGATGGCACGGTGACACAATGGATAGCATTGCTCTCTCTCATGGTCCCGGGTTCAATTCCGACCTCGGGTGACTGTCCGCGCAGAATCTGCATGTTCTCCCCGTGTTTGCGTGGGTTTCCTCCGCATGCTTTGATTTCCTCCCATAATCCAAAGATGTGCGGGTTAGGACTATTGGCCATGCTAAATGACCCCTTAGTGTTCCAAAATGTGTTGGTTAGATGGATTGGCCATGTCAAATCACCCCTTCATGTTCAAAGATATGCAAGTGAATTGGCCATGTTAGAATGTGTCAAGATATGGAGGTTAGGGGGATTAGTGGGGTAAATAAGTAGGGTTATATATGGGTGGGAAGCTATGTTGGAGATTCGGTGCAGACTCGATGGACTGAATGGCCTACTTGTGCACCATAGGGATTCTATGATCTCCACCTCCCCAGAGACTGGAGCACACAGTCCCAGCTGACACTCTCGTGCAATGCTGAGGAAGATCTGCGCTGGTGGGGATGGTGTTTGGAAGAGACGTTAGGTGATGTATTGCGCAGAAGCCCAGGGGAGTGGGTTGCCCCAGTGTCAAAGCCATCATTTACCCCCTCAACCAGGTTGTTATCTCATGGCTGTTTGTGGGAACATGCTGTGTGTGTGACATGTCTGCCCCACTTCCTGCAATATTAACTGTGGCTACATTTCAAGTGCACTTCATTGGCGATAGAGCCCTCTGGGACATCCTGAGGCCATAAACGGTGCAGTTGAAGAGCAAGTTCTTTCTTGACTTGAGCGCAGATGCTAACTTTAGAATCATCGTCTGTGCCCAGCACACACCTGAGGATTGAAACTGGCACCATCCTGTCGCAGAGGGTGTTTATTTAAAATGTACTTCATGCTTAACTTGTTTATTTATGAGACAATATGTTTGTTGGTGTGGCGACCAAACTCTGACTAATTTGGGTTATTTATTTACATATTTGCATATATGTGTGCTTCGAGGTTTGAAGTAGTTGTTGAATTTATTTCTGAGTTGTGTGTCCAGTTCTTATTTGCTTCAGTTATTTATTTTTATATTTCACTCCTGTATTTTGGTCTTCATCTAAGTGATGGATACAAGTTTGGGAGGAAATGGAGCCTTTATTCACTCTTTCCATCCTGTGTCTACATTGAGCTCGTGGAGTTGATGGAACTAAAATGAGGGGCCAGCAATGGAAACCAGTCACTGATGAACTCTGTAGGGAATTGAGGGAAATCTTTATACAAAGGGCAGTTAGAATATGGGACTTGCTGTTGTACAGAGTATTTGAGGTGAATAGTATCGATGCACCTAAGGGGGAGCTAGTTGTCACGGAGAGGCATATGCTGGTAGGGTTTAGTGAAGGGGAATGGGAGAAGGTTTGGGTGGAGCCTGAACACAACATGGATCGGTTTGTTAGACTGGCCCATTTCTGTGCTGAATGGTGGCGCAGTGGTTAGCATTGCTGCCACACAGCGCCAGGGACCCAGGTTCAATGCCCGGCTTGAATCACTGCCTGTGCGGAGTCTGCACATTCTCCCCGTGTCTGCGTGGGTTTCCTCCGGCTTCTCTGCTTGTCTCCCACAGTGCTAAAGACGTGCTGGTTAGGTGCATTGGCCGTGCTAAATCCTCCCTCAGTGAACCCGAACAAGCACTGGAATGTGGCGATTCAGGGATTTTCACAGTAACGTCATTACAGTGTTAATGATGTAAACCTACTTAAATATTATTTATTAGTGTCACAAGTGGGTTAACATTAACGCTGTAATGAAGTTACTGTGAAAATCTTCCAGTCACCGCATGCTGTTTGGGTACACCGAGGGAGAATTTAGCACGGCCAATACACTCTAACCAGCATGTCTTTCGGACTGTGGGAGGAAACCGGAGCACCCGGAGGAAACCCACGCAGACACGGGGAGAATGTGCAGACTCCGCACAGACAGTGACCCAAGTGGGAACTGAACCTGGGTCCCTGGTGCTGTGAGGCAGCAACGCTAACCACTGTGCCATCATGTGTGCTGTGTGGCAACAATACACTTGAGAAGACTATGGCTGTGTGTGAACTGTTGAGGAGGGATCGATGAAGTTGGGATTGCTTCACAAGGGCGCTCACTGAAGACACTTCTAACAATTTCAGAGTTCTAAGGTTATTCCCCTTCACCTGACTGTTGGTGGCCATCCCTTCAGTTACTTTGATCCCATGCCCTACCTGAACTCCTACATCCCTATAGTCCAAAGACCTGCAGCTAAGATTGATAGGCCATGCTGAATTGTCAAAGAACAAAAGAACTTAGAACAATACAGCACAGGAACAGGCCCTTCGGCCCTCCAAGCCTGCACCGCTCATGAGCCCAACTAGACCATTCATTTGTATCCTTCTATTCCCAGTCTGTTCATGTGGCTATCTAGATAAGTCTTAAATGATCTCAGCGTGTCCGCCTCTACCACCTTGCTTGGCAGTGCATTCCAAGCCTCCACCACCCTCTGTGTAAAATACATCCCCCTGACATCTGTGTTAAACCTTGCCCCCCCCCTCACCTTGTCCCTGTGTAAGAGGGATTGGCAGGGTAAATACGTGGGGTTACAGTGATAGGGCCTGGGTGGGATTGCCTACATGGACTTCAGTAAGGCCTTTGACAAGGTCCCTCATGGCAGACTGGTGCAGAAGGTGAAGTCGCATGGGATCAGAGGTAAGCTGGCAAGGTGGATACAAAACTGGCTCAGTCATAGAAGACAGAGGGTAGTAGTGGAAGGGTGTGTTTCTGAATGGAGGGCTGTGATTGGTGGTGTTCCTCAGGGATCAGTGCTGGGACCTTTGCTGTTTGTAATATATATAAATGATTTGGAGGAAAATATAACTGCTTGATTAGTAAGCTTGCGGATAACACAAATGTTGGTGGATTTGCGGATAGCGATGAGGACCATCAGAGAATACAGCAGGATATAGATCAGTTGGAGACTTGAGTGGAGAGATGGCAGATAGATAAATCCAGATAAATATGAGGTAATGCATCTTGGAAGGTCTAATATAGATAGGAAATATACAGTAAATGGCAGAACCATTACAAATATTGGTAGCCAAAGGGATCTGGGTGTACAGGTACACAGGTCACTGAAAGTGGCAATGCAGGTGGAGAAGGTAGTCAAGAAAGCACATGGCATGCTTGCCTTCATCGGCTAGAGTATTGAGTTGAAAAATTGGCAAGTCATGTTGCAGCTTTATAGAACCTTAGTTAGGCTACACTTCAAATATAGTGTTCAATTCTGGTCACCACGCTACCAGAAGGATGTGGAGGCTTTGGAGAGGATATAGAAAAGATTTACCAGGATGTTGCCTGGTATGGAGGGCATTAGATATGAGGAGAGGTTGGAGAAACTTGGTTTGTTCTCACTGGAGTGACGGAGGTTGAGGGGTGACCTGATAGAAAATTATGAGAGGCATGGACAGAGTGGACAGTCAGAAGCTTTTTCCCAGGGTGGAAGAGTCAATTACTAGAGGGCACAGGTTTAAGGTGCGAGGGGCAAGGTTTAAAGGAGACGTATGGAGCAGATTTTTTACACAGAGAGTTGTGGGTGCCTGGAACTCGTTGCCGGGGGAGGTAGCGGAAGTGGATACGATAGTGACTTTTAAGGGGCATCTTGACAAGTACATGAATAGGATGGGAATAGAGGGATATGGTCCCTGGAAGGGTAGGGGTTTTAATTCAGACGGGCAGCATGGTCGGTGCAGGCTTGGAGGCCGAAGGGCCTGTTCCTGTGCAGTAATTTTCTTTGTTCTTTGTTGTTGGTGCAGTCTCGATGGGCCAAATGGCCTTCTTCTCCACTGTAGCAATTTTATGATCTTTCTTCCTTTCAGACCCTTGTTAAAATCTAACTCTTTCACTCAGCAATTGGCAGGCCTTAGCTTGCGTGGTTCAGTGTCCTTTTTAACGATTACTTCATAGAATTAAAGAATCCCTCCAGCGAAAGGCCATTCAGCCCATCAAGTCTGCATTGACTCTCTGACCCACTATCTTACCCAATCCTTCTTTCCTGCCCTTTTCCTGTAACGACACACATTTAGCATGGCTAAGCCACCTAACCACACATCTTGGGCCGCTAAGGGGCAATTTACCATGGCTAATCCCCCCATCGTACATATATTGGGCCAGTAAGGGGCAATTTACCATGGCTAATCTCCCTATCGTACATATATTGGGCCACTAAAGGGCAATTTACTATGGCTAATTCCTCTAATTTATACATCTTGGGACACTAAGGGACTATTTAGCATGGCTAATCAACCTAATCTGCACATCTTTGGACAGTGGGAGGAAACTGGGTCACCTGAAAGAAACTCATGCAGAGACGGGGAGAATATGCAAACTCCACACTGACCCAAGGCTGGAGTCGAACCCAGGACCTTGAAGCTGTGAGGCAGCAGTGCTAACCGCTGTGCCACCCTAATACAGAGTACAGAAGAGTCAAGATTGCTGAAGAAACCCTTCGGTAGAATTGGGTGACGATAATTTCAATCTGGACATTTCCTTTTTAAGAGACTCAATGGGAGAGTCATGTACCTGATATTGGAATGCTTCCTATTTAGACATGTCGCGGTTGAATCTTTGGTGGGATTTGCAGACATCAAGATCCTGTTTAGTGTTTTCCTCTAGCAAATAAAGCTTGGTTTACATGTCAAGAGAAGTCTCAGAAATATGTGGGATACTTTCCCCAAAGTCTCCGAAATACAGGAGGTACCTTTCCCAAAGTCTCAGAAATGTGTGGAATACCCTCTCCCAAAGTCTCCGAAATACCTGAGATATCCTTCCCAAAATCCCAGAAATGTGTGGGATACCCTATCCCAAAGTCCCAGAAATGTGTGGAGTACCCTCTCCCAAAGTCTCCAAAATACCTGAGATATCCTTCCCAAAGTCCCAGAAATGTGGGAGATGCCTTTCCAAAGTCCCAGAAATGTGTGAGATATCTTTTCCGAAGTCCCAGAAATGAGTGAGATATCATTGAACCCTACAGTGCAGAAGGAGGCCATTTAGTCCATCGAGTCTGTCCCAACCACGATCCCACTGCTGTCCTATCCCATAAACCCAGGCATTTACCCTACCTAGTCTCCCTGATACTGAGGGGCAATTTAGCACGGCCAATCCACCTAACCCGCACATTTTTGGACTGTAGGAGGAGCACCTGGGAGGAAACCCACGCAGACACAGGGAGAACGTGCAAATTCCGTACAGACAGTGACCCAAGCTGGGAATCAAACCCGGGTCCCTGATGCTGTGAGGCAGCAGTGCTAACCAGTGTGCCACCGTGCCATCCCCAGAATATCTTCCCTGAAGTCTCAGGAATGTGTGAGATAACTTTCCTGAAGTCTCAGAAATATGTGCGATACCTCCCCCCGCCCTCACACACAACCAGCTTGCTGACGACATTCACTGTCTGAGTCTGTACATGTAGCAGGATAGGTAAGTGTCTGCTAAGGGGTACAACAGTGTCATGGTTAAGGCACTGGTTTATTAATTCAGAGAAAGTGATGGTGGGTGGTCTTGTGTTGGTGCAGACTCGAGGGGCCAAAAAGCCCCTAATGCACTCATGATTTGGGGGAGGCACGGTGGCCCAGTGGTTAGCACTGCTGCCTCACAGCACCAGGGACCTGGGTTCGATTCCCGGCTTGGGTCACCGTCTGTACAGAGTCTGCATGTTCTCCCTGTGTCTGCCTGGGCTTCCTCTGAGTGTTAACATTCCCTCCCACAGTCTGAAAGGCATGCTGGTTTGGTGCATTGGCCATACTAAATTCTCCCTCAGTGGCGTGAGGCGACTAGGGGATTTTCACAGTAACTTCATTGCAGTGTTAATGTAAGCCTACTTGTGATGTCAATAAATAAACCTTAAAATGGAATTACCAGCCAACTCAAGAACAGCTTTTTCACTGCTGCCATCAGACTTTAGAATGGACCTACCATATGTTAAATTGATCCTTCTCTACACCCTAGCTATGAATGTCACACTACATTCTGCACTTTCTCCTTCCCTCCCCCTGTGCACTCTATGAACGATATACTTTGTCTGTGTACCACACAAGAAACAATACTTTCCCCAACACGTGTGACAATAATAAATGAAATCAAAGCAAGTTCTAACCTATTGATTGAATAATTCCAATTTAGTTTTAACAATCTGTCAGACGGCTTTTAAAAAGTTTAACTGGTTCACTTCTGTCTTGGAGAAGGAAACCTGCTGTTGTTTGGCCTGTTTATAACACCAGGCCCCATGCCAAACCAGTTGCCTTTTAACAGTCCCCTGAAGGAGTTTAACAAGCCCCTCAGGTGTATCTCAATTTTAAGAAGAGGACCTGCCACCATCAGTTTCTCAGTGCGGCTCGGAAGGGGGGGATAAATATCAGCAATGTTCATATACCTATAGAATCAATAGAAAAGAGAAGTAGCCCTGTACAGTTGCAATGCAGAAACTGCAGCAAAATGCTCCTCCCTGGTAATATAGCTCCTCCGCACGTACTCCTCATAAGTTGGAGTTTAGTTAATGCCTGCTTTGGCTGATGAAGCCATTGAGAATTTTAATTGGATTCAGAATTGGTCCCATGGTTGCTGCCGCTGGTTTAAAGCTTCTAATCCCCTTCTTGAGAATCGGATTAGGAGGCAGGCCCACTCCAAACATCACAACGTTGGGTTAGCCACAAAAACGCTTCAGTGTTGCAGAACTTTTCTTTATAAGATGCCAGCATTCCTGAGAGAGAGAGAGAGAGAGGATGAAATCAGTCCAAGGTTTCCGCTGAGGAACACATACTAGTCTTTGATGGAGGACACAGAGCCAAGACCCTGGTTCAATCGCTACGGAAATGGGGAGAGCCTCTGATGGTCTGCTCTCAATGCAGCAGTGATTTGATTCTGATTTCTTCCTTCCTATCTATTGGGGAGGTGACGGCCTAGTGGTATTATCGCTCAACTATTAATCTGAGCCAATGTTCTGGGGACCTGGGTTCGAATCCCGCCATGGCAAATGGTGAAATTTGAATTCAATAAATAAACATCTGGAATTAAGAATCTACTGTTGACCATGAAACCATTGCCAATTGTTGGAAAAAGCTAATTCACTAATGTTCTTTAGGGAAGGAAATCTGTCATTCTTACCTGGTCTGGCCTATACGTGACTCCAGCAATGTGTTTACCCCTCAGGCAATTAGGGATGGGCAATAAATATTGACCCAGCCAGCGACACCCATGTCCCACGAATCCGTGAAAAAAATCTGGAAGTTTCCTTCAATAATAAGTGAAGATATGGATGTTGCTGTAAATGCAATAATTAGTGACCACCAGTTAGTTAAGAAACAGCAGATTGGTTGCTATTTGCAATATATCAGAGTATTGTAATTGATGTGCCCATTCTCAGCTCTGGGCTCTGCCCTGACATCCTTGTGCTCCTTGCCCATTGGACGATCGGGTCACATGACCCTTCTGACGCACGTTCCTTAAAGGGACCAGCTACTGCATCCCTCCCTGCCCCTTTAAATCCCTCATTTCACAGTACATCGATAACCTATACAATTTTTAAAGCATTTACATTAATGAACATTTTAACACAGTTTATCAGAAACTCAAGTCTGAGACTTTCTCTGGGAACAACATTGCTCGCCTGGTTGCAATTTAACTGCATAGGTAGTTTTAGTTGGACTTGCTTCACTTGGACTCTCTCCTGGTGCTGGAACATCACTTCCCACTATTCCCTTGCTATCACTGGGTGCAGCACTTTCACCCGCTCCTGGCTGATCAGCCACCAAATCCTTTGGACAAACGGCAACATTACAATTGGATCAACAGTAACACAGGTTCGTGGGATAGAATCATAGAAGGAGGCCATTCAGCCCATCAAGTCTGTACTGACCACAATCCCCCCCCTCACCCCAGGCCCTGTAACTCCACATATTTACCCTGCTAATCCCTTGATATGAGGATCAATTTAGCATTGCAGATCAACCTAAGCTGCATATCTTTGGATTGTGGGAGGAAACCGGAGCACCTGGAGGAAACCCACGCAGACACGGGGTGAATGTGCAAACTCCACACACACAGTGACCCGAGGCTGGAATTGAACCTGGGTCCCTGGCACTGTGAGGCAAACAGTGCTAAACCACTGTGCTGCCCCTAATGGTCCAGTCTCCACAAATGATCAATGTGTTTCTTCAGAAACTTGTCCCTCACTTTCACTGCATTGGATAGTGAGCTGCCTTGGCCACAAAAACCCCTGACATCCAACCTGGCCTGCTTCCAAACCTCTTTACAAAAACTGGATCCTCGATCTTAAATGCTCTTGCCACATTTGACGATTTTGTGGTTCCTGTTCTGCCAACTGCTGTGTCTCCACCCTCCTCGTCAAATTTGGAACTACCTGGATCAACCTGGATCTCAAGTGTTGTCCCATCAGCTGGGGCTATTCCGGTAGTGAGATGTGTAGTGGTTCTATAGGCTAACAGGAACCGCACTATCTCGGTTTTTAGTGATAGTTGTTTCTTCACACCAGCCTTGAAAATCTGAACTGTGTGCTCAGCCTGCCCATTGGGAGAGGGATAATATCGCGCAGTTTGGATATGCTTTATAAAGAACAAAGAACAGACCGCCCTTCAGCCCACCAGACCTACGCAGATCATGGTGCCTGCCTAAACTAAAACCGTCTGCTCTTACAGAATCCCTATCCTTCCATTCACATCCTATTCATGTATTTGTCCAGTTGCCCCTTAAATGTCACTATTGTACCAGCTCCCACCGCCTCCCCTGGTAGCACGTTCCAGACATTCACCATCCTCTGTATAAAATCCACCCCTCGCACATCTCCTCTAAACTTTTCCCTTCGCACCTTAAACCTATGGCCCCAGGAACTTGGCTTTTCTCGGAAAGAGCATGTGACTATCCATTAACTCTATCCATTTACCGAGGGGGATTGAATATAAAAGTAAGGAGGTCTTGCTGCAGCTGTATAGGGCATTGGTGAGGCCGCAGCTGGAGTACTGTGTGCAGTTTTGGTCGCCGCACTTACGCAAGGATATTTTGGCCTTGGAGGGAGTGCAGAGGAGGTTCACTAGGCTGATACCGGAGTTGAGGGGGTTGAGCTATGAGGAGAGGCTGAATAAACTAGGCTTGTACTCGTTAGAGTTTAGAAGGATGAGGGGAGATCTCATTGAGACGTACAAGATGATGAATGGGATGGATAGGGTAGAGGTGGAGAGACTCTTCCCACTCAGAAAGGACAGCAGGACTAGGGGGCACAGCCTCAAGATAAGGGGGGTGCAGTTTAGAACGGAGTTGAGGAGGAACTTCTTCACTCAAAGGGTGGTGAATCTCTGGAATTCTCTGCCCGTTGAAGTGGTGGAGGCTACCTCGTTAAATTTATTTAAGACGCGGGTAGATAGGTTTTTGGTAGGCAAGGGGATTAAGGGTTATGGGGAGAAGGTGGGAAAGTGGAACTGAGCCACGACAGATCAGCCAGGATCTTATTGAATGGCGGGGCAGGCTCGAAGGGCTAGATGGCCTACTCCTGCTCCTATTTCTTATGTTCTTATGTTCTTATTCCATTACATTGTTTTTTATATTGATTTGTGGGAGATAGGCTGGCCAGCATTTATTGCCCATCCCTAGTTGCCCTTGAGAAGGTGGTGGTGAGCTGCCTTCTTGAATCGCTGCAGCCCATGTTCTGTGATCCCTCCCATAATGCTGTTAGAGAGGGAATTCCAGGATTTTGACCCAGCCACTGTGAAGGAATGATGATAAATGCCATGGACTTCTAGAATTCATCACTTGTGAACACCATTCTATGGTCTGAGGCAAGTATTTCTGGTACGTCATGGTTGGCTCAGGATTGACACAGTTTCTCATCTGCGGCACATGTAGGTTTCATTTCCAATACCTCCGTTCATTTTGAATGGACGTCAACGAAGAGAAGGATTATTGCATCCGTAAATAGAACATAGAACATTACAGTACAGTACAGGCCCTTCGGCCCTCGATGTTGTGCCGATCGGTGGAACCAATCTAATGACCCTCTAATCTAAACTGTTCCAATGTTATCCATATGCCTATCCACTGACCATTTGAATGCCCGTAAAGTTGGCGAATCCACAACTACTGCAGGCAGGGCATTCCACGACCTCACTACCCTCTGAGTAAAGAAATGGACAAACGTAATTGCCGTGAACTCTCACCCATGGCCAGCCTGGCCATTCCCAAGGGTGCCAGGGGGTTGTAACTGGTAAGTTCTGTTGGAACTGGTACTGGTCGCATTGGTTCACAATCCTTTCTATATCGGCATTGATACGAGCTTCTCCGACACACATGGATGGGCACTAAGCCATTCTTCAAGCATGGGGTGACTTCCCTCACCCCCCAAACATTGACACCATCTTCACAGCTAAGCTCATGCTGCCTGAGCTGCTACGGCAGTTCAGGAAATTCAAACCAGCCTCCCATCCATTGACTCTGTCTACACTTCCTGCTGCCTCGGAGAAGCAGCCAGCAGAATCAAGGACCCCATGCATCCTGGACATTTTCTCTTTCACCTCCTTTCCTCGGGGAAAAAGATACAAAAGTCTGAGGTCACGTACCAACCGACTCAAGAACAGCTGCTTCCCTGCTGCTGCCAGACTGTTGAATGGACCTACCTCACTGATCTTTCTCTGCACCCTAACTATAACTGAAGTCCAAAGACGTGCAGGTGAGGTGGATTGGCCAAGTTGAATTGCCTCGTACTGTAAAGAGGACCAGCTAGGAGAAATGTGTAGAATTGTGGGGATAGGGCCTGGGTGAAATATGGTCAGTGCAGACTTGATGGGCCGAATGGCTGCCTTTTGCACAGTGGGATTCTATGATTCTACGACTAACATTACATTCTACACTTTCTCATTTCCTTCTCTATGAATGGTATGCTGTGTCTGATAGTGTGCAAGAAACAATACCTTTCACTGGATACTAATACATGTGACAATAATAAACCAAATCAAATCAAATCAAGGTTTAATCTCCTCTGAGTCACTCTCATTCCCCCAATCATGCAGTAATATATGTTTGATCTTTGATAACAGTGGGTTGTTATTAGTTGGCAACTTAATTCGCTGTTCCATGACAGGTAAAGAGTCCAGAAAGTTGAAGGCTATTACACACTATTAAGGCTATTAAGCTGCTGCACAAAAGGTTGCTTCAGAAGGTTAGGGGGCATGGAGTTGGGGGTAAGGTGTTAGCGTGGATAGAGGATTGGTTGTCTAATAGGAAGCAGAGAGTTGGTATCAATGGGTGCTATTTGGATTGGCGGTTGGTAACTAGTGGAGTGCCGCAGGGATCGGTGCTGGGGCCTCAGCTATTTACCATTTATATAGATGATCTGGAGGAGAGGGCTGAGTGTAGGGTGACGAAATTTGCTGATGACACAAAGATGAGTGGAAAAGCAAATTGTGCGGAGGGTGTGGAAAGTCTGCAGAGGGATCTAGATAGGCTGAGTGAGTGGGCGAGGACCTGGCAGATGGAGTACAATGTTAGCAAGTGTGAGGTTATCCACTTTGGCAGGAATAATAGTAGGAGGGATTACTATTTAAAGGGTGAAAAGCTGCAGCATGCTATGGTGCAGAGGGACCTGGGGGTCCTTGTGCATGAGTCACAAAAACCCAGTCTGCAGGTGCAGCAGGTGATCAAGAAGGCGAATGGGATGCTGGCCTTTATAGCGAGGGGGATTGAATATAAAAGCAGGGAGGTCTTGCTGCAACTGTACAGGGCACTGGTGAGGCCGCAGCTGGAGTACTGCGTGCAGTTTTGGTCGCCGCACTTGCGCAAGGATATTTTGGCCTTGGAGAGAGTGCAGAGGAGGTTCACTAGGCTGATACCGGAGATGAGGGGGTTGGACTATGAAGAGAGATTAAATAGACTGGGTCTGTACTCGCTGGAGTTTAGAAGGATGAGGGGGGATCTTACAGAGACATATAAGATAATGAAAGGGATGGATAGGGTAGAGGTAGGGAGATTCTTCCCACTCAGAAAGGACAGCAGGACTAGAGGGCATAGCCTCAAGATAAGGGGGGGGGGCAGTTTAGAACGGAGTTGAGGAGGAACTTCTTCACTCAAAGGGTGGTGAATCTCTGGAATTCTCTGTCCGTTGAAGTGGTGGAGGCTACCTCGCTAAATATATTTAAGTCACGGGTAGATAGGTTTTTGACAGACAAGGGAATTAAGGGTTATGGGGAGAAAGCGGGAAAGTGGAACTGATCCACTTCAGATCAGCCATGATCTTATTGAATGGCGGGGCAGGCTCGAAGGGCTAGATGGCCAACTCCTGCTCCTATTTCTTATGTTCTCCTGTACTCGAGGGGTTGATGTCCTTTCTGGTAACAGAAGATGACTTAAGGCATTGGTGTAAATGCTGAACTTCCACCTGATAAACTACCTGATCTGCTTGGAAAGTGCACTGTTTCTGTTTTTAGCTGCACTCCTGAAATCTTCTCAAAAGTTCATCTGAATTAGCAAAATGTTTCCTGTTATTAAAATGGATCCTGTTATTAAAATGTCATCCAAATAACAACAACCCCCCCCCCCCCCCCCCCCCAGCTAACTTTGCACACACATCCTCTGATCCTCTATTTTGGGGATGAGGTACCTATCCATTTTCACAGCTTGGTTCACCGTTAACTTGTACTCTCGGAAATACTTGTTTGGTTTAACTACTGGCACAATAGGTGTTGCCCATTATGAAAATTATACAGGCCCGATGGTGCCCAAGTATTATAATCATCTTAGCTCTCTCTCTTCTTCCTTTACTAATGATTAGGGCACAGGTCTTACTCTAAAAAAATCTCAGGGTGACTACCATAAAGATTTTTGCTTTTAATTCTTTGATCTTTCCCAGTTCATCCTGGACCACTTCCTGACATTTTCTAATGGCTTTGTGCAGGCCCCCTTTTTTATTTTAACAACATCCAACCGGTTCAACCTGATCGGTTAGAGCCAGTCATGCTGCATTAAACTCAATTGTTGGCCAGACACCACTGTCAAAGTTAGCTGTGCAGATTGCTGTGTCTAACTCACTGGGAGTCATGTTTGTCCCACTATTCTGATGGCCTCTCCAGTATATGCAGCCAGTTTAGCTGCAGTGTTCTTCAGCCTGCAAGGTTGTACCCCTTCTTGGAGATACTGGTAGATCTGCTCACTCATGACAGTAGCTGACGTCCTCCTCCACAATCATCCTCAACCTCGGTGCCCCACAAGGCTGTGTCCTCAGCCCCCTACTAAAACTTTATACACCATGACCGTGTGGCCAAATTCTCCTCCAACTCATTTTCAAAGTTGCTGATGACACCACCGTAGTGAATCGGATCTCAAACAATGACGAGACAGAGTACAGGAATTGGTGCAACGACAATAATCTCTCCCTCAATGTCAACAAAATGAAGGAGATTGTCATCGACTTCAGGAAACGTAGTGAAGGGCATGCCTCTGTCTACATCAACAGGGACGAAGTAGAAATGGTCAAAAGCTTCAAGTTTTTAGGTGTCCAAATCACCAACAACCTGTCCTGATCTCCATGCTGATACTATAGTTAAGAAAGCTCACCAACGCCTCTACTTTCTCAGAAAACGAAGGAAATTTGGCACGTCCGCTACAATTCTCACCAACTTTTACAGATGCACCATAGAGAGCATCCTTTCTGGTTGTACCACAGCTTGGTATGGGCTCCTGCTCTGCCCAAGACCGCAAGAAACTACAAAGGCTCATGAATGAAGCCCAATCCATCACACAAACCAACCTCCCATCCATTGACTCTGTCTGCACTTCTCGCTATCTCGGAAAAGCAGCCAGCATAATTAAGGACCCCATGCACCCCAGACATTCTCTCTTCCACGTACCAACTGACTCAAGAACAGCTTCTTCCCTGCTGCTGCCAGACTTTTGAATGGACTTACCTTGCAGTAAGTTGATCTTTCTCTACAGCCTAGCTATTACTGTAACACTACATTCTGCACTGTCTCATCTCCTTCTCTACGAATGATATGCTTTGTATAGCGCACAAGAAACAATACTTTTCACTGTATACTAATACATGTGATAATAATAAATCAAATCAAATCGAATAAATCAAATGTCTGTATGTCTACCTCCTTCTCCAGTGGCCACCCGTTCACTAACGACAGCACTATGATGGGGCTATCTTGCCTGCTTACACATTATTTAGTGATAAAACACTCCATTGACTTTCTGGGTAATTCTCCACTGGGGCTGGATTATTGACTCTGCTGTTCTGGGCTTCCCCTTCTTGCTTTCACACTTGTGCCTCAAATGTCCTTCCCTTCCACATATAAGAATCTCTGCTTCTCTAAATCTATACATTTCTGGGAACTGACTTCCCCACACTGACACCTCTTCTGCATTATTCCTAGGCTGTTGCTTAGAACTTCTATGTGACTCTTCTAGCTTCTGTGTTTACCCCTATACTAAAGCCAGTGCCTTAACTCCTAGTACAAGTGCTGCACATAGCCTCCTATGTGACTGGTGGACCTTATCTCTGCTGCCATTCTTCAAGTTATCTCTAATTCAGCTAACAATTTTCTCTGTATTGCTGCATTGTTTACACCGCATACCAATTGGTCCCTTAACATGTGGCTCAACGCTAACCCAAAATCACAATGTTCCTCGATTTTTCTTAGCCTTGCTTCAAAACCTGCAATGGTCTCCTCTTGAGTTCTCCCCACGGAGTTAAATTTGTAATATTACTGTGGGCTTAGGGTGGTATTGCCCCTTTGCTAGCTTAACGGGCTCTGTACGTGTTTTCATGTTGGAAGCAATTGGGGACGTTAAGCTTCACTTGGATCAAGTTGTACATTTGTATCTCACATGCAGGCAGCAATATGCCTTGCTTTTTATCCTCCTCCTGTGTTGCAGCAGAGAAAAAATATTCCAAATGCTCCACACACCCAGTCTCCTGTAACAGTTTTGGAAGCTTTGAATTTTCTAAAGAGAGAGGCATGTCTGTTTTTTCCCCTTCGAAAGCTGGACTCAATCAGACTTGATCTGCAACTCCTGCTTGTAAATGCAATAACTGGTGACCTCCAGTTAGAAAACAAACAACAAGTTTATTACTACCTGCAATTATCTACAGGGCACGGCACAGTGGCACAGTGGTTAGCACTGCTGCCTCACAGTGCCAGGGACCCAGGTTCAATTCCCGGCCTCTGTGCAGAGTCCGCACATTCTCCCCGTGTCTGCATGGGTTTCCTCCGAGTGCTCCGGTTTCCTCCCACAGTCCAAAGATGTGCGGGTTAGACTGATTGGCCGTACTAAATTGACCCTCAGTGTTAGGGGGACGAGGAGGGTAAATATGTGGGGTTACGGGGATAGGGCGTGGGTGGGATTGTTGCCGATGGGACGAATGGCTTTCTTCTGCACTGTAGGGCTTCTATGGCTAAGGGATTTTCGCATAACTTCATTGCAGTGTTAATGTAAACCTACTCGAGGCATTAATAAATAAACTTAGAGTGCTATAATTTGTGTGGTCATTCTCAGCTCTAGATTCAATCTGGCTGCAAAAACCCACACTCTGCCCCAAGATTCCCCCCCTCCTTCCCCATTGGGCAATTTGGGTCACATGACCCTGCCTATGCATGCCCCTTAAAGGGGCAATCTGCTTTAGATATGTACCTGAGTCACATCTGTTGCTGCTGAAGGCACTGCATACTTTCCAGGGTGTGGCCTCCACGTTGCTAGGAAGGCCTTTTGTTACCTCAACGATCTTCCTGCAGGTTTTTGTTTCAGGAGGGAATGAATCCTGACCCACACTGATCGGAAATTCACACAGAGAGGCTGGAATTGGTCCTCGGGGTATGGGCATTGATGACAAGGCCAGCATTCATTTCCCATCCCTGGTTCCCCCTGAGAATGGAGGGGGAAGTTAAAATATCAAAATTTGCAAAGACACAAAACCTGAGGGTCTAGTAAATCGTAAGGAAGTTAACATCGAAATATAGAAGATAGGAGCAGAAAGAGGCCATTTGGCCCTTCGAGCCAGCTCTGCCATTCATCCCCATCATGGCTGATCATCCAACTCAATCGCCTAATCCTGCTTTCTCCACATAACCTTTGATCCCATTCACCCCAAGTGCTATATCTAGCTGCCTCTTGAATGCATTCAATGTTTTGGATACAGATAGGATATTGGTTTATCGATAGGATATGTAAATAGGACATAGAAAGACTGGTGGAATAGATGTGGTAAGAAGTCTGACAACACCAGGTTTAAGTCCAACCGATTTATTTGATAGTAAACTCACTAGCTTTCGAGGTTCCCCTCTTCGTCAGGTGAATGGAGAGTTCTGGCCTCAGATGGAGCTGTGCTTTATATGCTCTGCCTGAGGCCAGAACTCTCCATTCACCTGACGAAGAGGGGAACCTCGAAAGCTAGTGAGTTTACTATCAAATAAATCGGTTGGACTTAAACCTGGTGTTGTCAGACTTTTTACTGTGTTTACCCCAGTCCAACGCCAGCATCTCCACATCAGGAATAGATATGAATATACTAATTAGAAGCAAGAATAGGCCATTTGGCCCCTTGAGTCTTCTATTGCATTCAATAATATCATGTCTGATCTGATTGTAACCTCAACCCTACATTCCCGCTGACCCTGGTAATCTTTCGCCCCCTCGTTAATCAAGAATTTATCCAGCTTTGCCTTAAAAATATTCAAAGATTCTGCTTCCACTGCCTTTTGAGGAAGAGAGCTTCACAGACTCGCAACTCTTGGAGAGAAAAACTTTCTCCTCATCTCTGTCTTAAATGGGTGAACACCTTATTTTTAAACAGTGGCTCCCTAGTTCCAGCTTCTTCCACAAGAACTAACATCCTCTGCACATCCTCTCTGGATCTTACATGTTTCAATCAAGTTGCCTCTTATTCTTGTAAGCTTCACTGGATACAAGCCTAGCCTGTCCAAATTTTCCTCATAAGGCAATCCACCCATTCCAGGCATTAGTAAACCTTCTTTGAACAGCTCCCAGGGAATTTACATCCTTTTTTCAATAAGTGGACCAATACTGTACAGTAAAGTCCAGGTATGGTTTCACAAATTCCCTGTTTAACCACCCCATTGTATCTAATTCCCCTTGCAATGAACAATAACATTCTATTTGCTTCTACAAAATACTTGCTTTACCTGCATACCAGCCTTTTGTGATTGATGCATTAGGACACCCAGATCCCTCTGCACCTCATGGCTGTGCAATCTCTCATCATTTGGATAATTTGTTTCTTTTTTAATGCTCCTACCAAAATGGACAATTTTACATTTGCCCACATTATACTCCATTTGCCAGATATTTGTCCCCTCATTTAGCCTATCTAAGTTCCGTTGTAGATTCCTTGGGGTGGGATTTTCCAGCCACACTCGCCACAAAGTTGGAAAATCCCGCCAGAGGTCAACAGACCTTTACATGGTCCATGTCCTGCCTATGACGATTCCCGTGGCTAGCGGGATGGAAACTTTCCGTCCCTAATGTCCCTTTAACAACATACTTTCTTACCTATCATTTTATCATCAGGAAAATTTGGCAACTGTACTTTTGGGTCCCTTCATCCAAATCATTTAGGTAAATTGTGAAGACCTGAGGCCCTAGCACTGATCCCTGTGGCACACTTCTTGTTATATCTTACCATCCTGAAAAATACCCACTTATGCCAACTCTGCTTCCTCTTAACTTTTTTTTTATTCACTCCTGGGTCACGGGTGTTGCTGGCTGGCCAGCATTTATTGCCCATCCCTGGTTGCCTGAAGGCAAAGAACAAAGAACGAAGAAAATTACAGCACAGGAACAGGCCCTTCGGCCCTCCAAGCCTGTACCGTCCATGTAGCCTGACTGAACTAAAACCCTCAACCCTTTCAGGGACTATATCCGTCTATTCCCATCCTATTCATGTACTTACCAACACACCCCTTAAAAGTCACTATCGTATCCGCTCCCAATACCTCCTCCTCCAGCGAGTTCCAGGCACCCTCTGTGTAAAAAACTTGCTTCGTACATTAAACATTGCCCCTCACACCTTAAACCTATGCCCCCGAGTAATTGACTCTTCCACCCTGGGAACAAGCTGGCTATTCACTCTGTCCACGCCTCTCATAATCTTGTAGACTTCTATCAGGTCTCCCTTCAACCTCTGTTGTTCCAGTGAGAACAAATCAAGTTTTTCCAACCTTTCCTCATAGCTAATGCCCTCCGTACCAGGCAACATCCTGGTAAATCTTTTCTGTACCCTCTCCAAAGCCTCCGCATCTTTCTGATAGTGTGGTGACCAGAATTGAACACTATATTCCAAGTGCGGCCTAACTAAGGTTCTATAAAGCTGCAACATGACTTGCCAATTTTTAAACTCAATGTTCTGGCTGATGAAAGCAAGCCATGCCGTATGCCTTCTTGACTACCTTCTCCACCTGCATTGCCACTTTCAGTAAGTAACCTGTACACCCAGATCCCTCTACCAATCAATAAAAACATAATAACATAAGAACTAGGAGCAGGAATCGGCCATCTGGCCCCTCGAGCCTGCTCCGCCATTCAATAAGATCATGGCTGATCTTTTTGTGGACTCAGCTCCATTTACCCGCCTGCTCACCATAACCCTTAATTCCTCTACTGTTCAAAAATGTATCTATCCTTCCTTAAAAACATTCAATGAGGGAGCCTCAACTGCTTCACTGGGCAGGGAATTCCACAGATTCACAACGCTTTGTGTGAAGAAATTCCTCCTCAACTCAGTCCCAACTCATCAATACTCTTCTGCCATTTACTGCATATTTCCCAACTGTATTAGACCTTCCAAAATGCACTACCTCACATTTATCTGGATTAAATTCCGTCTGCCATCTCTCCGTTCCAGCCTCCAAACCATCTATATCCTGCTTGTCCACTGATGGTCCTCATTGCTATCTGCAAATCCACCAACCTTTGTGTCGTCTGCAAACTTATTAATCAATCCAGTTACATTTTCCCCCAAATCATATATATATATTACAAACAACAAAGATCCCAGCACTGATCCCTGAGGAATGTCATTTGCCCATTCAGAAATGTACCTTTCCACTGTACCCTCTGTCTTCTATGACCGAGCAAGTTCTGCATCCACCTTGCCAGCTCACCTCTGATCCCATGCGACTTCACCTTCTGCACCAGTCTGCCATGAGGGACCTTGTCAAAGGCCTTACTGAAATCCATGTAGACAACATCCACTGCCCTACCCTCACCAATCATCTTTGTTACTTCCTCGAAAAACTCAATCAAGTTAGTGAGACATGACCTCCCCTTCACAAAACCATGTTGCCTCTTGCTAATATGGCCACGCCCACTTATTTCAAAGTGGCAGTTAAGAGTCAGCCACATTGCTGTGGCCCTGGAGTCACATGTAGGCCAGACCAGGTAAGGACAACAGGTTTTCTTCCCTAAAGGACATCAGTGAACCAGACGGGTTTTTCTGACAATCGTCAATAGTTTTACGTTCATCTGTAGTTCTTAATTCCAGATTTTTTTTATTGAATTCAAATTCCACCACCTGCCATGGCGGGATTTGAACCTGGATCCCCAGAACATGAGCTGAGTTTCTGGATTAATAGTCTAGCGATAATATCACTAGACCATCACTTCCCCAATTACCAATCTTCCATCGATGCCAATATCGATGTATAAAGATGTAATACATTTTGATAGGAAGAACGCAGACAGTGAATAAATTGTACATTTTACAGAGTGCATAGCAGAGACCTGAGTGTGTTTGTGTCAATGTTTGTAATTGGCAGGGCAGATTAACAATAAGTTAATTAAGAAAAGTGGGATCCTAACGATATAAAGTACAGAATATAAGCAATGGATCAGATCAACTTTCTACAATATTGCCAATGCTGCCCTAAGTGGTGGTGAACAGTGAACCAACTGATGGGAGAAGGAGGCTCCATGATGGGTGGTACGATGGCACAGTGGTTAGCACTCCTGTCTCATAGTGCTAGGGACCTGGGTTCAATTTCCAGCTTGGGTCACTGTCCGTGTGGAGTCTGTATGTTCTCCCTGTGCCTGCGTGGGTTTCCTCCGGGTGCTTCGGTTTCTTCCCACAGTCCGAAAGATGTGCTGGTTTAGGTGCTTTGGCCATGCTAAATCGCCTCTTAGACTCCAAGATGTGTAGGTCAGGTGGATTAGCCACGGTAAATGCACAGGGTTATGGAGATAGGGCGAAGAGTGGTGGTCTTGGGTAGGATGCTCTTTTGGAGGAGCAGTGCAGATTCGATGGGTTGAATAGCCTCCTTCTGCACTGTGGGGATTCTATGAACCTATCAAAGCAGAGGTTTTGCTCCTTGGAGCAGAGAAGGTTAAAAGGAGATTTGATGGAAAGTCACAATAAATAAATAGAAACTATTCCCTCTGATGGAAGTGTTGAAAGGCGATTGGCAAACGAGGTGAAATTAGTAAACATTTCTGTGTATCATATGATGGGGATTTTGGAATGTGTTGTCTGATTGATGTATATGGATTAAATATTAGTCTTCAAAAAGTAAATGGATAAATACTTGGTAGGGGAAAAATTTGCAGGGATATCTGGAAAGAGGGGAGAGTCATAGAAGTTTACAGCATGGAAACAGGCCCTTCAGTCCAACTTGTCCATGCTGCCCTTTATTTAAAACCCCTAAGCTAGTCCCAATTGCCCACATTTGGCCCATATCCTTCTATACCCATCTTATCCATGTAACTGTCTAAATGCATTTTAAAAGCAAAATTGTATCCGCCTTTACTACTACCTCTGGCAGCTTGTTCCAGACACTCACCACCCTCTGTGTGAAACAATACCCCCTCTGGACACTTTTGTATCTCTCCCCTCTCACCTTAAACCTATGCCCTCTAGTTTTAGACTCCCCTATCTTTGGGAAAAGATATTGACTATCTAGCTGATCTATGCCCCTCGTTATGTTATAGACCTCTATAAGGTCACCCCTCAACCTCCTACACTCAAGAGAAAGAAGTCCCAGCCTATTCAGCCTCTCCTTATAACTCAATCCATCAAGTCCCGATAGCACCCTAGTAAATCTTTTCTGCACTCTTTCTAATTTAACAATATTCTTTCTATAATAGGAGACTAGAACTGTACACAGTATTCCAAGTGTGGCCTTACCAATGTCTTGTACAACTTCAACAAGACGTCCCAACTCCTGTATTCAAGGTTCTGACCAGTGAAACCAAGCATGCTGAATGCCTTCTTCACCACTCTGTCCACCTGTGACTCCATTTTCAAGGAGCTATGAACATGTACCCCTAGATCTCTTTGTTCTGTAACTCTCCCCAACGCCCTACCATTAACTGAGTAAATCCTGCCCTGGTTCAATCTACCAAAATGCATCACCTCGCATTTGTTTAAATTAAACTCCATCTGCCGTCAGCCCACTGGCCCAATTGATCAAGATCCCTCTGCAATCTGAGAGAATCTTCTTCACTGTCCACTATGCCACCAAGTTTGGCGTCATCTGCAAACTTACTAACCATGCCTCCTATACTCTCATCCAAATCATTAATATAAATGACAAATAACAGTGGACTTGGCACTGATGCCTGAGGCATACCACTGGTCACAGGCCTCCAGTTTGAAAACAATCGTCTACAACCGCACTCTGTCTTCTGTCATCAAGCCAACTTTGTATCCATTTAGCTACCTCACCCTGGACCCCGTGAGATTTAACCTTACGCAACAACCTACCAGGCGATACCTTGTCAAAGGCCTTGCTAAAGTCTAGTGGGAGTAACCGGATTGCTCTTGGAGAAAGCAGTCTCAATGGGCTGAATGGACTCTTTCTGTGTTGTACTGGGGCTCAATGATATGTTGGCAGCTTTCGTTCTGCGGAAACCACAAACTGAATATTGAATTTAATTGCACAATGTTGGATTTTGTATCCTTCACTTCTTGAGCTGTTTGGCCAACGTTGCAGCGACTGGGTTAGTGAGTGTGTGCATAAATCTTTGTTTGAATGTATTCCCATTCTCTGTGTGTGTGTGAGTTCTGGTGGCAGGGCTGGGTTTGAACCCTCCTTTCGACACTGATGTGCCTCAGTGACAGCAACTTGTGTGGCCGTGTGCAGAAACAGGGGAAAGGTTGTGCAGCTCCACGAGGATGTTGAGGAAACTCAGTCTGATCCAAGCAAACAGTAGGAAAATAGTGTGCGTGCAAGAGCTGGCACTCGCCCCCGATGCCATGCTAGCAGCCTGCACAGGAGGCAAGCTGACAGCTGTTTGGGCCAGAGCTCTCAGGATCCTGTGTTAAAGGAGTGCTTTGCCCTATATTCTCTGTTGCCAGATGTTTCATGTGAGTTAGAACATAGAACATAGAACACTACAGCACAAACAGGCCCCTCGGCCCACAAGTTGCACCGATCACGTCTATACCTACCAAGCCATAGAACTATCTATAACTCCCAATCCCATTAAATCCCATATACTCATCCAGAAGTCTTTTAAAAGACCCCAGTGAGTTCGCCTCCACCACCACCTATGGCAGCCGATTCCACTCACTCACCACCCTCTGAGTGAAAAACTTTCCCCTAACATCTCCTCTGTACTTGCCTCCCCGCACCTTAAGTCTGTGTCCTCTCCTAGCGACCATTTCAACCCGGGGAAAGAGCCTCCGAGAATCCACCCTATCTATTCCTCTCAACATTTTATAAACCTCTATCAGGTCGCCTCTCAACCTTCGTCTCTCCAGGGAGAAGAGACTTAGCTCCCTCAACCTATCTTCATAAGGCATGCCTCCCAATCCAGGCAACATCCTTGTAAATCTCCTCTGCACCCTCTCAATAGCTTCCACATCCTTCCTGTAGTGAGGTGACCAGAACTGTGCACAGTACTCCAAGTGGGGTCTGACAAGGGTCCGATAAAGTTGCAGCATTACCTCCCGACTCCTAAACTCAATCCCTTGATTAATGAAGGCCAGTACACCATACGCCTTCTTGGCCACATCCTCCACCTGCAAGGCCGATTTAAGAGTCCTGTGGACCCGGACCCCAAAATCCTTCTGCTCTTCAACACTACTAAGACTCCTACCCTTGTTATTGTACTCCTGCATCCCGTTGGTCCTGCCAAAATCGACCACTACACATTTATCTGTGTTGAAGTCCATCTGCCACTTCTCCACCCAGTCTTGCATCCTATCTATGTCATGCTGCAACTTCTGACATCCCTCCACACCATCCACAACACCACCAACCTTCGTATTGTCGGTGAACTTACTAACCCATCCCTCCACTTCCTCATGCAGGTCATTTATGAAAATGACAAACAGCAAGGGTCCTAGAACAGATCCCTGGGGCAAGTGGTTGACACCACTTCTCACAACACCAGGTCCCAATTCTTCCCATGAAAAGACAGCGTTAATCCCATTGAATGTAGAATGGCAGCCTCTTTAAAGAAGCGCATTCCACCACCCACACAGCCTGGGCAAGCTCCTTCCACCTTTTCCCCAGTTGTGCAGGTAGCAAGCTGGTGAATGCTTCCCCCCTGGCTGGTGACCAGTGGTTTGCCAGTGGTGCCAGATGTGGACCCGACACCCCGATTTGACCGCTGTGCAAAATGAAAGCTTCCCGAATTGAAATGTTTGCGCAGTTAAGAGGACAGCCCACAAGTTGCCCAGTCCTGTAGAACTGTGTCAGGCAGGCAGGATCCAGCTGTAGGAATTAGATCCTGAAACTGGTCTAAACTGTAACTGAACCCAAAGATGTGCTATTAGGCTGATTGGAGGTAATAAATTGTCCCTAAATTAGTTTCCCTCAATGTGGATTGCCATAAAACAACAGATAAGGGGTCATGGGTGGAGGGGGGGATTGGTAATGTTAAAATGGCAGCGTGGGCTTGTTGGGCCAAAGGGCCTATTTCCCGGGCTGTTTTTGTTCTTTGTTCCCTGGGTAGGCCGTGAAGTTCCCTGGAACAAAACTGTCCACAGACAAATCGTGAGATCGTGCTGTCTCTCATGCACTAATAAGCAACACGGTGGTTCGCACTGCTGCCTCATGGCGCCAGGAACCTGGGTTCGATTCCTGGCTTGGGTCACTGTCTGTGCAGAGTCTGCACATTCTCCCCATATCCGCGTGGGTTTCCTCCCACAGTCTGAAAAGATGTGCTGGTTCGGTGCATTGACCCGAACAGGTGCCCGGGTGTGGCGACTAGGGGATTTACACAGTAACTTCATCGCAGTGTTAATGTACTTGTGACTACAATAAATAAACTTTAAAAAAACTTAAGCCTCATCCAAAGGTTGAAATGAGCAAAATGAAGGTAAGAAGGAAAGAAATTACAGCAGACTGAGGGGCGATCTGATCAAAGTGTATAAGATTATGAGGAGCATGGACAGAGTGGATAAGGAGCAGTTTTTCCCCCTTGTTGAAGGGTCAATCACACGGGGATATGGGTTTAAGGTGAGGGGCAGGAGGATGTGAGGGAAAATGTTTTTATCCAGAGGCTGGTGATGGTCTGTTAAAGTTAAAGTTTATTTATTAGTCACAAATAAGGCTTACATTAACACGGCAATGAAATTACTGTGAAATTCCCCTAGTCGCCACATTCTGGCGCCTGTTCGGGTCAATGCACCTCACCAGCATGTCCTTCAGAATGTGGGAGGAAACTGGAGCATCTGGAGGAAACCCATGCAGACACGGGGAGAATGTGTAGAATGCGCTGCCTGGGAGGGTGGTGGAGGCACGATGCCTCACATCCTTTAAAAACTAGCTGGATGAGCACTTGTCACACCATAACATTCAGGGCTATGGGCCAAGTGCTGGTAAATGGGATTAGGTGGGAGTTTAGGTGTTCGTTGCATGTTGGTGCGGATTCAATGGGCTGAAGGGCCATTTCTACACGGTACAATTTGATGATTCTATTGGAAACATTCACAACATCAGGACACTCCAAAGTATTTCAATGCCAGCAAGTATCTTAAAGACAAGTTGAGTTTGTTATGTAGGAAACATAACAGCTGATCTGCAAACTCCAATAAAACAACAATAAAATGACTGGACATCCTGGCCGGAATTTTATCCGGGCGCCCGCCCCGGAACCAGAGTGGGCGAGGCTCACAGAACGGCATTCTCCATCGGCTTCCGGTGGGATCTTACAAGCCTCAGGCAGTCGAGGTGGTAAAATTCTGTTTTTGGTGATGTTGGTTCAGGGACAAAATATTATCCAGGGGATCAGGGCTAACTCTTCTTTGCTACTGGACTGGTGACCTGAAGACCTGGATGAATGATCTGCAGGCATGAGGTTTATTCCCATTCATCAGTTTACCATAGAACCATAGAAAATTACAGCTCAGAAACAGGCCTTTTGGCCCTTCTTGTCTGTGCTGAACCATTTTTTGCCTAGTCCCACTGACCTGCACTTGGACCATATCCCTCCACACCCCTCTCATCCATGTACCCGTCCAAGTTTTTCTTAAATGTTAAAAGTGACCCCGCATTTACCACTTTATCCAGCAGCTCATTCCACACTCCCACCACTCTCTGCGTGAAGAAGCCCCCCCCCTAATGTTCCCATTAAACTTTTCCCCTTTCACCCTTAACCCATGCCCTCTGGTTTTTTACTCCCCTAGCCTCAGTGGAAAAAGCCTGCTTGCATTCACTCTATCTATACCCATCACAATCTTATACACCTCAATCAAATCTCCCCTCATTCCTTTACGCTCCAGGGAATAAAGTCCTAACCTATTCAATCTCTCTCTGTAACTCAGCTTCTCAAGTCCCAGCAACATCCTTGTGAACCTTCTCTGCACTCTTTCAACCTTATTTACATCCTTCCTGTAACTAGGTGACCAAAACTGTACACAATGCTCTAAATTCGGCCTCACCAATGCCTTATACAACCTTACCATAACACTCCAACTTTTATACTCGATACTCCGATTTATAAAGGCCAATGTACCAAAAGCACTCTTTACGACCCTATCCACCTGTGACACCACTTTTAGGGAATTCTGTACCTGTATTCCCAGATCCCTCTGTTCAACTGCACTCTTCAGAGTCCTACCATTTACCCTGTACGTTCTACTTTGGTTTGTCCTTCCAAAGTGCAAAGTTTGTAGTTGATCACTAAACCAGCGAATGTTAATTCTGGCAAGTCAGATCCCCAGTGAAACCTGCCTTGATAGATCCGAACAAAACCATGGAGAATAGTTACTGAACAAATTCACAGGAGTCTACTGATAAGCCTTTAATACAAAGTGTAGTATCTTGTCAAGGTGGGTGACCATCAAGTAGATTAATGAATATTAATGAATTATTAAGGGATGTAACTATACATAGAGATTGATATAAAAGCTACCGTACTCCATGACTCCTAATTACAGGGAAAACCCATGCTCAGCTCCAGAATTTGCACGCTCCACCCCGATTGGCCAAACGGGTCATGTGACCCTCCAACAGCTTGCCCTTTAAAGGGACAGACTAACACAGGCTCCCACACTAACATAACCACAATGCTACCTTAACCACAATGTGGTCCAATCATAAACCTCAGAAACAGGTCAGGTGGCCCATTGAACCCGAACTGACAACAATCCCACCCAGGCCCCATAACCTCATATATTTACCCTCCCAGTCTCCCTGACACTAAGGGGCAATTTACTGCACAAATTCATTTTTGAAGTGTCGTCACATTTGCGTGTCTTCATGGATTTCCTCCGGGTGCTCCGGTTTCCATCCACAGTCTGAAAGCTGTGCTGGTTAGGTGTGTTGGCCATGCTAAACTCTCGCCCAGTTGAAGGGTCAGTTATGGGGGACACAAGTTAAAAGTGAGGGGCGGGTTGTTTAGGGGATGCGAGGAAAACCCCTTTTACCCAGAGGGTGGTGACGGTCTGGAATGTGCTGCCTGGGAGGGTGGTGGAGGCGGGATACCTCACATCCTTTAAAAAGTACCTGGATAAGCACTTGGCACATCATAACATTCAGGGTTGAAAGGCTCATGGTGGCACAGTGGTTAGCACTGTACTTGACTAGGCACTGGTATGTGTGGTGACTAGGGGATTTTCACAGTAGCTTCATTGCAGTGTTAATATAAGCCTACTTGTGACACTAATAAATAAACTTTAAACACAATTTGCACACAGTAAGATTATACTGACAGCAGAAGTTGCAATGCTGGTCTTTTAAACCAGTGATTCCAGATTATAAAACAGCCAGTACTGGATTGACTGGAGCTGCAGGATGCATGCCAAAGGCTGGGAAGCTGAATCAGTTCCCAGTTCAGACATTTGTATTTATTTGAGTTCTAAAACTGAGAGTTTTTACTCAGTAATTCGAACCTGCACCAGCTCAAAGGAGCCAAGAAAGTGTGTAGGATTCCCCGAAGGGATTTTGAAAAAACCATGAATTAAAGAGGTCACGTTACACGCCAAGTGGTAGGGAATGTATTACTCGACATTTACCCTTGTGGATCTTTTCCAGGAAAGCACAAGCTATCACAGACTACATGCACTCGACAGACCATCACACACGTAGCTCATGGCGACAAACAGCAGAGTTTTAGAGCTATTTCCTTGGCAGAAAATTAGAAAGGGTTCAGCTTCCAGAGAGGACAAAATAAAACTAAACGAACAATAGTTTTCTTTTAAATAAATGCTTTCATTGAAAAACTGGGTAAATAAAAATACCTGGGAATAATGGGAATGATGGATACCTGGAAGAGATTACAGTCTGGAATCTAATTCAGGGGACATTCCTCCACCTTTACGTTCCCAGTTAACACATTTCAATCACAATTGAACTATTTACAACCCTTTAAAACATTCATTGGCGGGACATGGGTGTCGCTGGCTGGCCAGTATTTATTGCCCATCCCTAGTTGCCCGAGGGCAGTTGAGAGTCAACTTCCGGCCTACAGGTGTCCTGGAATCACATGCAGGCCAGACCAGATAAGGACAGCAGATTTCCTTCCCTAAAGAGCATTAGTGAACCAGATGGGTTTTTACAATAATTGACAATGATTTTACTAGATTCTTAATTCCAGATTGTTCATTGAAAGCAAATTCCACCATCTGCCGTGGTGGGATTCGAACCCGGGTCCCCAGAACATTAGCTGAGTTTCTGGATTAATAGGCGAGCGATAATACCACTTTGCCATCACGTCCCAATATCATAAAACAAATGAAGTTTAAGACAAATAAAGTTTATTTATTAGTGTCACAAGTAGGCTTACATTAACACTGCACTGAAGTTACTGTGAAATTCCCCTAGTCGCCACACTCTGGCGTCTGTTCGGGTACACTGAGGGAGAACTTAGCACGGCCAATGCACCAAACTAGCATGTCTTTGGACTGTGGGAGGAAACTGGAGCACCTGGAGGAAACCCACACAGACATGGGGAGAATGTGCAGCCTCTGCACAGAGAGTGACCTAAGCCAGGAATCGAACCTGGGTCCCTGGCACTATGAGGCAGCAGTGCTAACCACTGTGCCACTGTACCGTCCCTCAAATATCTCAAACACAGTCCCTTATTAGCTAAGTCGGTGTGGAGACTCTCTGATCTTTTGGGAGCATTGTAATTCACCAGCAAGTGCTCTGGCAGTAGAGGTAGCTTCGGTTAGAACCACAATGGATTGAAGATGCATCAGTGCAAATAACTACTCCAGTTTCCACTGGAACACTGCTTGTTCCTCGGGGTAGGTTGCATTCGGAGCAATATCACTGACAGGCATACTGGGGGCAGACTGCACCATTGATTCAGTGTTCAACTCTCTCCTCCCCAAATGGCCCAGTGTTCTTTTACCTTTTATCCTTGGACACCTATTTCATTCAACACTGGGCCTAGAACCATAGAATCCTACAGTGCAGGGGGCCATTTGGCCCATCGAGTCTGCACTGACCACAATTCCACCCAGGCCCTATCCATGTAACCCCCATGCATTTACCCTAGTGAATCCCCCTGACATTAGGGGCAACTTAGCACGGCCAATCAACCTAACCTGCTCATCTTTGGACTGTGGGACCTGGAGGAAACCCACGCAGACACTGGGAGAATGTGCAAACTCCGCACAGACAGTGACCCAATCGAACCCGCGTCCCTGCCGCTTTGACGCAGCAGTTCTAACCACCGTGCTACTGTGCCCTGTTCTGACGATGGTCATTCCAGGGGCTAAATTTGGGCCAGCCCTATAATTCCTTCCAAGTACCATTTCATCCGCCTCAAATGCCCTGTCCGTTTTTATGATGCTTCTTCTGCACATTCTGTTACACCTTCACCCTCCTCACTAAATTTGGAAATGCCAGATCCAGTCTTGTTCCCAGTATGTCTGCCCATTAGTAACTGGGCAGGTGTTGCCATGAGGTGTTGTTGTGTTGGTGCTGGGGAAATGAGCCAGCCGATGGGAAATGTAGAGAGGCTGAAGACTGCTTCCTCATGGTGGATTTGAATGTTTGGACGGCTTTTTCAGCCAATCCGTGTGAAGCAGGGTGATCGGGTGTCAGTTGAATATAGAATATAGAACATTGAATCCCTACAGTGCAGAAAGAGGCCATTCGGCCCATCGAGTCTGCACCAACCACAATCCCACCCAGGCCCCATCCCCATATCCCTACACATTTACCCACTAATCCCTCTAATCTACGCATCCCAGGACACTAAGGGGCAATTTCTTAGCATGGCCAATCAACCTAACCCGCACATCTTTGGACTGTGGGAGGAAACCGGAGCACCCGGAGGAAACCCACGCAGATGTGAGGAGAATGTGCAAACTCCACACAGAATATATTGGTTCTCAGGAAACGCTGGAACTTCCTGCTGCTGAGATCGGTCCCACGATCGGATACCAGCTCGTCAGGAAATCCGGGGGCGGTGAAAGTCTGTCACAATTTCTCAAAGGTTACTGATGAGGTCATGGTCTTCATTTTGTGTAGGCCCAATCATTTGGAATGTGCATCCGTAATGAGGAGGAATGTGGAACGCATGAATAGGCCCGTGTAGTCACACCCAAGATTAACCTGGTCACACCTAAGGATGTATCAGCGCTGCAGATGCCAATATTTGCTGCACTTAACATTAGTCACATTGTTTGACCACATTCTCGGGGGCGATTCTCAACCGAGTGCTGACTTTGCGGGGAAAATGGTGTAAATCACGATTGTTTTTCCCGTGGGAGTTCACACTCAGATCTCCCACACTCTGTGCAATGCAGAGGTCACAATCGTGAGTATCATTAAAAGCTCGGGGGGGGGGGGAGGTGGCGGTGGGGCCTACTCACTCTGACAGTTCTGGAACTCTGCGCATGCGCAGTGACCCCGATCCGTCAGCCTCCCGATCGCCGGCCAGCCCGGGACCCCTGCAGTGCTGCCACACCAACCCGAGGCCTGATTGTGGCCTGGTCGCAGCCCCCACAATCATGCCCAGACCAGTCTTAACTTCCTCCTGAGCACTGCAATCCCCCACCCTTCAGTAATGATGATCTCCCGCTGGTAAACCCACCCTGCTGAAATCCACCCCCCACCCCGCCATCAGAGGCAGACCACTCCCACCCCACCCATGGGAGGCAGACCCCCCCACCTGAAGGTAGACCCCCCCCCCCCTTCAGCAGACCACCCCCTCCGCCAGCCCTCCCCAATCGCTGGCCTCCCTCCAGGCCGGGCCTATCCTATCTGCAGAGTGGCAGCAGGACCCCCCCACCCCCACTGATTACCCCTCGGTCAGGCCCACAATAGGCCTCACCCCCTTGGCCCCCCAATCTTGGCACTGCGCAGTGCACGGGGACACAGGCTGGCACTGCCAGGGTGCCTATGCCCAGGGGTCACCACCTCCTTGCTGCCTGACACCCGGGGGGGGGCCCTAATTGTCCTGGCGGATCTCCCCTTAGTTCCCCAAATGTAGGGAGCCACTCTAAACCCCACTAGAGTGAAATACTCCTGGCAGGGTGGGAGATGCTATCAGGCTGGGATAACTCAATCCTTGGCCCAATAATGACACTGAACATAGATTGGAAACAGATTAAAAGCATTTACAAAGAACAAAGAACAAAGAACAAAAACAGCCCGGGAAACAGGCCCTTCGGCCCAACGAGCCCGCGCCGCCATTTTAACACTACCAGTCCCCCCTCCACCCATGACCCCTTATCTATTGTTTTATAGCAATCCACATTGAGGGAAACTCATTTCGGGACAATTTATTACTTCCAATCAGCCTAATAGCATATCTTTGGGGTCTTCCCGCCAGTTTTCAGTGTGGCCCTGATCGCTCTCCCGCAGTGGGAGACAAACGCATGCATCGGGAACACACACAAATCCTGCAAAATGGCCAACACGCGCATCTGGAGCGCCAAAAACCAATGGCTCGGGATGGGAGATTCAGGCCCTCAATATCCGTATTGAGCAGATTCTCAATGCCGGTATCTGCCCCGGGTCTCCATTCACAACTGCCTGTAAGCATCTTCCCCTTTGTCATCCAGCATGGGCACAATGTAACTCCTGTCACAATAACTTTCTAACAGGAGTGGGAACACCCACCTCTGCTCCCCATAACAATACGCCAACCTCCCAACTTAACTCAAGGGCTTTAACTGCTCAGACCCCTCATCAGAATGCCAGCTGAGGAGGACCATGTGCCTAACTCAAGATAATATGGGGTCTTTCTGGGTCCAAAACCTGATCTGTCACACCAATGGAGCCAATGTTTAGAGGAAAGATAATTTGCCGTGGTACCAGCAGTTAGGGGAAGGCTAAAAGCATCCAGATTTGAACTGTGTGCCCAGCCAATGCAGAAAAATATACTCCTAGGCTGCTAGCAATAAAGCCCAGTGTTGGAGGCTTGCTGAAGTTATGGGAAGGATGGCCTTGAATAGGCCCAATCGGGGTTTGTGGTCAATAACTACCATGAAATGCTGTTCATGAACATACGGATGGAACTTCTTCACTCTGAAGATGACAGCTATTCCCTCTTTCTCGATTTGAGAATCAGCTTTGGAAAGACTTCTTGAAGTTTAGGCCTTCAGGCTTTCTGCACCATCTTCCATCTTATGCGATTAAAGCTCTGATTCCATAAGGAGATACATTGACAGGTGTCAGTTTTCCAGATCACCAGCAACCTGTCCTGGTCCCCCCACCCCCAGGCCGACTCTATAGTTAAGAAAACCCACCAACGCCTCTACTTTCTCAGAAGACTAAAGAAATTTGGCATGTCAGCTACGACTCTCACCAACTTTTACAGATGCACCATAGAAAGCATTCTTTCTGGTTGTATCACAGCTTGGTATGGGCTCCTGCTGTGCCCAAGACCACAAGAAACTATACAAATTGTTGTGAATGAAGCCCAGTCCATCACACAAACCAGCCTCCCATCCATTGACTCTGTCTACACTTCCCACTGCCTCGGCAAAGCAGCCAGCATAATTAAGGACCCCACGCACCCCGGATATACTCTGTTCCACCTTCTCCTGTCGGGAAAAAGATACAAAGGTCTGAGGTCACGTACCAGCCGACTCAAGAACAGCTTCTTCCCTGCTGCTGTCAGACTATTGAATGGACCTACCTTGCATTAAGTTGATCTTTCTCTACACCCTAGCTATGACTGTAACATTACATTCTGCACTGTCTCCTTTCCATCTTTATGTACTGTATAATTTGTCTGTACAGTGGGCAAGGAACAAGGCTTTTCACTGTATGTTAATAAATCAAATCAAAATTGAATCAAATCATTGCAGTTAGGAATTATTGAACAAGAGTCTGGATAACCACCATGCCAATTTAATCTTCAAAGTCTTATTTTGGATATTATTTCCAATACCACATCTGGTCCTTCTTGAGTTGTGTGTGCAGGAGTGCCAACTCTGTAGGAAGATTATGAATAGACGCTCCATAATAGTATTCTGATTCATTTCTGGAAGCTGGTACTTCCTTCATTGTTTTACTTTTCTCCATAGGTGTAGCCCTCCACTTTGAACTCAGTACATTGCTTGGAACATATATTTCTCGCCTTCTCACTCCGGTCTGCTTAAATCTGGTTAAAAAGTCTTTGAGATTTGCCAGATGTTCCTGCAATCAGTGCATCATCTAGATAGACAACATTCTTTAGCCCCTGTCGTAAGCTTTTCACCGTGCTTCGGAAAATTGTACATGCTGATGAGACTCCGAAGGCTAGCTGAGTACACTGCTTAATTCGAGTTGTTCTTTATTCCAATGCATCTGCTTTCGCAATCCTTTCAGTTCATCGGTTACTGAGTTTCTTCCAAGTTGAATCCATCATTCCCGAAATAAATGTTTTATAATGCTCTTCCATCTCAGGTCAATCCCCATCCAACAACCTGCTCTGAAAACCCTGCTCGTGTTTCGCCAAGGGTGATACCTTCCTCCTCAGTGGCTGAGACAACTCACAACATGCTAAAACACCCAACAATGTTCCGGATAAAAAAGCCCACCACATTTTAAAGAACAAGTCAATTTGCCCCATTCCCCAATATTAATGGATCCAGATCCATTTCTTCACCAAAGTGTAATGAGTTCTTCCTTGGGCCAGATCCTAACTGTATACCAAGTTTTGTTGAAACCCACCCATTTGGTTTCGCGATACATTGTTTAAAAACGGAGAGGCGTGAAATCTTTACCCATCTTCATTGGTGGCAGTAGTAAGGGGGTTGATTATTTTGAAGAGAAGTGGGGGTGGTGTGGTATGGTGGCATAGTGGTTAGCACTGTTGTCTCACAGCGCCAGGGACCTGGGTTCAATTCCCGGCTTGAGTCACTATGTGGACCATTCTCACCATGTCTGCATGGATTTCATTTGGGTGCTCTGGTTTCCTCCCACAGTTCAAAGATGTTTATTTATTTATTAGTCACAAGTAAGGCTTACGTTAACACTGCAATGAAGTTACTGTGAAAATCCCTAAGTCGCCACAGTCCGGCGCCTGTTCGTGTCAATGCCCCTAACCAGCACGTCCTTCAGAATGTGGGAGAAAACCGGAGCACCCAGAGGAAACCTATGCAAACATGGAGAGGACATGCAAACTCCACACAGACAGTTACCAAGCCGGGAATTGAACGCAGGTTCCTGGCACTGTGAAACAGCAGTGCTAACCAATGTGCTACCATGCCGCCCTGTGTGGCATAGGTTGACTGGCCATGCTAAATTGCCCTTAGTGTCAGGGGGATTAGTGGGTAAAATACTTGGCGTTATGGGAATAGGGCTTGGGTTGGGATTGTTGTTGGTACAGGATCAATGGGCTGAATGGCCTCCTCCTGCATGGTAGGGATTCTATTCTACTCTATAAGAGGAGAAACTTATTCAGTCTTTGGAATCCTCTCTTTCCGAGGTTTGTGGATGTTCCATCGTTGGGTATTTTCAAGAGATTCCAGAGGAGTGACCTTACCCTTGCGTCCCGCTGGTCGATAGCCAGGGTGAACCGGTATGACTGTGGGAAAGCTGAGAAGTCAAGTACTCGCCTCTTGTGATCGTACCAGCACCGGATATCTGGCGCAACAGTGACCCTGGGGCGGAATCTTGATCAGCCGTGGAGCTATGCGATAGTGGGGAGGGAGGGGGTGGGCTTAGACTATGAAGGCCCACTGGAAGATGTGCTGGTTATGTGCATTGGCAACACTAAATTCTCCCTCAGTGTACCCGAACAGGCGCTGGAGTATGGCGACTGGGAAATTTTCACAGTAACTTCATTGCAGTGTTAATGTAAGCCTACTTGTGACACTAATAAGCAAACTTTCAACTTTGATAGCAGCAGAGGCAGTGACAGGCTCTCTCAGCACAGAAACGTGCATATGTGCAATGCAGCTCTCTGCTGCCATCAGCCGGCTTTTGGTCGATGTAGGACCTGCCCACTCCTCCTACTGGCGAGAAACAGATCAAGGTTTTTTTTAAATTGCACAGGGTGCATAAAATTCGACTGGTGGTCCTGCCAAAATAATGGATCTGAAGCTCTCCCGCTTCATGCTCATTCTGGGATTAGACTATTTTTGTTAAGATCACCTCCCAGGTCTCTCAGGGAATGAAGGAAGCAGGCAGGAAGGTGGAACTGATGGAAGATCTGGTTTGAGGGGCTGAATGCTCTGTGCCTGTTCCCATTACGTAGGTTTTTATCTTTTTAAATAAAAAGAAACATGCAATTTCTTTTGGCTATCTGTGACTTTCTTCCTGGGCCGTTCCCAGCAGTGCCTGAGAGATTGATCTGTAATTCCCAGAGAGCACCATCTGGCAACAGCACCTCCAATGAGCTAAGTGACCCAGAAAATTACTTTCCTGTATAGTTTCTTACTCCCCAAACAGCACTTTCCCTCTCCCTGCCTCCCTGTCCCTCCTTTCACATACACACACACACCCACACACACACACGCACACACACACATGCACACGCACACACACGCACACACACACACCCACACACACGCACACACACACACCCACACACACACACACACACACACACACGCACACACACATACACCAAGAGTTTGCTGGGGAATGGTGCCTGTGTTCACGTAACTTTTTGGATAAAAATGTGTCTCTAGAGGATAGAGACACAACTCACTGACAAGATAAAAAGAGTCATACGGACTCAAACTCTTGAGTGAATTTTTCCCTTGTTGGCGCAGAGTGCTGGCTGAGATGGGAGATCCAGTGCGCAGCTCACCAATTACACAGTCGCTTTTTCTCGCCACGTTGTGTGGCACTTCGCAAATAAAATCTGTGTGGGCATGGTCCACAATGCCACACTGGAGTAGCAGGGCTGGCATTAACAATCAACTAGAAAAAAAACAAATAGCAACCCCCCCACAACTCAATGTACATAGAGAACCCACCCCTCCCCCCACACACAAGGGGAATGCCCCAATCCCTTAGAGACAGGGAGACCCCCTCTTTATTTTCATTCATTCATGGGATATAGGCATCATCGAATCCATCCAGTGCAAAAGGAGGCCATTTGGTCCATCGAGTCTGTACCGACTACAATCCCACCCAGGCCCCATCTCCGCAACCTCATGCTTTACTCTAGTTAGTGCTCCTGGTGGTGGTGTTCCCATCTATCTGCTGCCCTTGTCCTTGTGTTGTTGTGGTTTGGAAGATGCTGTCTAAGGATCTTTGGTGAATTGTTGCAGTGCATCTTGTAGATAGTACACACTGCTGCTACTGAGCGTCGGTGGTGGAGGGAGTGGATGTTTGTAGATGAGGTCCCAATTGAACAGACTGTTTCATCATAGAATACTGCAGTGCAGAAGAAGCCGTTCGGCCCATCGAGTCTGCACCAATACATGAGAGGCCCTGACCTGCCCACCTAATCCCACTTGTCAGCACTTGGCCCGTAGCCCTGAATGTTATGATGTGCCAAGTGCTTATCCAGATATTTTTTAAAGGATGTGAGGCATCCCGCCTCCACCACCCTCCCAGGCAGCGCATTCCAGACCGTCACCACCCTCTGGGCAAAAACATTTTTCCTCAAATCCCCCCAACCCTCCCACCCCTCACTTTTAACTTGTGTCGCCTTGTAACTGACCCTTCAACCAAGGGGAACGGCTGCTCCCTATTCACCCTGTCCATGTCCCTCATAATCTTTAGCACCTCAATCAGGTCGCCCCTCAGTCAAATAAATAGGTTGGACTAAAACCTGGTGTTGTCAGACTTTTTACAGAGTAAACAACCCAAGTCTATCTAACCTCTCTCCATAATGTAAATGTTCCATCCTGGGCAGCATCCTGGTGAATCTCCTCTGCATTCCCTCCAGTGCAATCACATCCTTCCTATACTGTGGTGAACAGAACTGCACACAGTTCTCCAGCTGTGGCCTCACCAAAGTTCTACACAACTCCAACATGACCCTTCTGCTTCTGTAATTGACCCGTATTGATAAAGGTGAGTGTGCCACAGGCCTTTCTCATCATCCTATTTACCTGCCTTTCCTCCTTCAGGGATTTATGGACAAATACTCAAAGGTCCCTTTGTTCTTTGGAACTTCCCAGTGTCAGCTCTATTATAGTATACTTCCTTGTCAAATTACTCCTTCCAAAGTGTATTACCTCACATTTTTCAGGGTTAAATTCCATTTGCCACTTATCCACCTGTTTGACCATCTCGTCTATATCTTCCTATAACCCAAGACACTCAACCTCACCGTTAACCACCCGGCCAGTCTGTGTGTCATCGGCAAACTTACTGATCCTACCACACCCGCATAGTCATCTATGTCATTTATATCAATGATGAACAACATGGGGCCCAGAATGGATCCCTGTGGTACGTCACTGGCCTCCAGTCACTAAAGCAGCCGTCTGTCCCCATCCTCTGTCTCCTACCACTAAGCCAATTATGAATCCACCTTGTCAGATCACTCTGTATCCTATGTTCATTAGCCTTCTTAATAAGTCCCCCATGTGGGATTTTCTCAAACTGAACACCATGTAAACTACATCAACCGCACTCCCCTCATCCACAGTCTTGGTTACATGCTCAAAAAATGCTCCCTCTGACAAAACCATGCTGACTATCCCTGATCGAACCTTGCCTCTCCAAATGGAGAGAGATTCTCTCCTTCGGAATCTTCTCCAGCAGTTTCCCAGCCACAGATGTGAGACTCACTGTCTGTAGTTCCCTCCCTTGCCTCTACAACCTCCCTTAAACAGTGGGACTGGATGGTGTCAAGCTTCTTGAGCTGTTGTTGGAGCTGCCGCCATCCAGACAAGTGGGGAGTTTTCCATCACACTCCTGACTTGTGCCTTGTAGATGGTGGGTAGGTTCTGGGGAGTTGGGGGTGAGTTACTCACCACAGTATTCCGAGCCTCTGATTTACTCTTGTAACCACTGTGGTGAGTTCAGTTGAGTTTCTGAGATTAATCCAAATTGTATAGGTTCCAGTGTCAGAGATAAATGAAGATTTACTTTCTTTCAGTACAAACAGAAAGTATTTGATTTGATTTATTATTATCACATGTATTTTGCTACAGTGAAAAACATTGTTTCTTGCACACTATACAGACAAAAACATACTGTTCGTAGAGTACATCGGGGAGAAAGAAAGGAGAGCGTGCAGGATATAGTGTTATAGTCACAGCTGTATGACTTGGCAGCATGGTGACACAATGGTTAGCACTGCTGCAGCACAGCGCCAGGGACCTGCGTTCGATTCCCAGCTTGGATCACAATCTGTGTGGAGTCTGCACGTCCTCCCACAGTGTGAAAGATGGGCAGCACAGTAGCACAGTGGTTAGCACTGCTGCTTTGCAGCGCCGGGGACGAGGGTTCAAATCCCGGCTTGGGTCACTGTCTGTGTGGAGTTTGCACATTCTCCTCGTGTCTGCGTAGGTTTCCTCCGAGTGCTTCAGTTTCCTCCCACAGTCCAAAGATGTGCGGGTTAGGTTGATTGGCCATGGTTAAAAAAAAATGCCCCTTAGGGTCCTGAAATGTGTAGGTTAGAGGGATTAGTGGGTAAATATATAGAGATATGGGTCCGGGTGGGATTGTGGTCTGTACAGACTCGATGGGTCAAATGGCCTCTTTCTGCACTGTGGGGTTTCTATGATTCTGTGTCGGTTAGGTGCATTGGCTATGCTAAATTCTCCCTCAGTGTACCCCAACAGGTAGCGGAGTGTGGCGACTAGGGGACGCTCACAGTAACTTAATTGTAGCCTACTTGTGACACTAATGAATAAACTTATAAAACTTAACTCGGATGTAAAGAAAGATCAGAATAATATATGGAAGGTCCAATCAAATGTCTCCTGGCACAGGGAAGGAGGTGTTCTTGAGTCGGTTGGTACATGATCGTAGACTTTTGTATCTTTTTTCTGATGGAAGAAGGTGGAAGGGAGAATGTCCGGGGTGCGTGGAGTCCTTGATTATTATGAGGGGTCCTCAATTATACTGGCTGCTTTGCCGAGGCAGTGGGAAGTGTGGACAAAGTCAATGGATGGGAGGCTGGTTTACGTGATGGACTGGACCACATCCACGACCCTTTGTAGATGTATAAGCTACACTGATGGGTGTACATTTACTAAGAGGATATCCTGAAGAACACACTAATCCAGCTGAACTCTTAGCATCGAATAGCAAAGTAAAGCAGAAATGAGCCTATTGATCTACTGTGGTCAGATGGTATTTTTTGTAGCTATTAGTTCTGAGATTATTGCTACGTGTCATACGCCACTGCACCAGATATCACAGCACGTACACAGCATTTTTCCTGCATGTGATATTAATACAATATTGCAGAGTTATAAACGTGATTCCTTCACAGCTGGCTGTAATGCTGACATTGTGCAAACTGCGTTGCTGTGAATCAATCACCTGTTTGACACCTCTCCTGAATTTTGCTTCCATTAAGGTCTTGCGTAAAGCGAGGATCGATCACGCTCCACAAACCCTTTGAGGCTTCTTAAATTGCATTAACTTGATACCCAGCAACCTGCTCAGCTAACTGTGCTCTGTGGAATCCTAGCGACCTAATCACTGCCTAATCTAAAGCACACAACCTGATCTAGACCACGAGTTAGCCTCTGCCGCGCAGAATGCATTCTCATATGACACAGATATTCGCACTGATTTGTGTCTTGCTGAACGATGCCCCGTGTGACATTATACACATTATGATGTGAGGATGGAGGGGTGGGGGTGGTGGTGGGGGGGAGGAAATAAAGCCAAGATTCCCCCATTTATTCAGAAACACAGTGATTAGCACTCACATCTCCAGGGACCCCGGTTCGATTCCCGGCTTGGGTCACTGTCTGTGTGGAGTTTGCACATTCTCCCCGTGTCTGCGTGGGTTTCCTCCGGGTGCTCCGGTTTCCTCCCACAGTGCGTACGACATGCTAAATTCTCCCTCCTTCTGCATTCTGAGCAGGCGTTGGAGTGTGGCGACTAGGGGATTTTCACAATGACTTACTTGCGGTGTTAATATAAGCCTACTTGTGACACAAAGAAATAAAAACAAAATATTCGGTGATCATCGGTGAACCCTGATGAAAAGTGCTTGTGCGTGTTGGCTGCAGGGACAATTGGGGATTGCCATAGCTGCGGAATTATCCTGCTGACAATGTCTCAGCTCACACCAGCTCACTTGGGCTAAGTGGAGCTTTGAACCAGGGTGGCATTTGCCATCTCTGAGTGAGATGGTACAGGGTTTTAATCTCCGCTCCTGCCTCTGAGTCAGGTGGTACAGGGATTACTTGGGCGGCACGGTGGCACAATGGTTAGCACTGCTGTCTCGCAGCTCCAAGGACCCAGGTTCGAATCCGGCATCAGGTCACTGTCTGCACAGAGTTTGCACGTTCTCCCCGTGTCTGCGTGGGTTTCCTCTGGGTGCTCCGGTTTCTTCCCACAGTCTGAAAGATGTGTTGGTTGGGTGCATTGGCCATGCTAAATTCTCCCTCAGTATACCCATTCGGACGGGCATGGCGTGTAAATTCTGCGTAGAGACTGGACAGCCTGAAGGGAAATCTCGAATTCCTACAATGCAGAAAGAGTCCATTCAGCCCATCATGCCTATACTGACTCTTTGACAGAGCATCTTACACAGGCCCCTCTTCCCTGGCCTATCTCCACAACCCCACACATTTACGCTAAACCCCGTCGAACCTGCAATTCTTGGGACACCGAGGGAGAGTTTAGCACTGCCAATCCACCTAACCTGCACATCTTTTGGACTGTGGGAGAGCACCCGGAGTAAACTGGAGCAGACACGGGGAGAATGTACAAACCCAGTGGGGAATTAGACTGTATCTTATATTGGACAAGTGAACTGGAGGGAGAAGGGGGATTTGCAGGTAGGATAGTGTATGAGGTGCCTGTGAGTGCACTCATTAGTTCTCCAGACATCTCCCCCCAATTATGACAGAGCAGTGCTTTGCCCACATTTGCGGTGCCCCCTGCTCCAATCAGCCAGATAGCATTCCTTGTTGCACCCACACACATATCAGCGAGAAAGATGAATGAGACACAATAGCAGGCACAGAACAATGAGCTGGCGAGGGAAAGCTTCCAGCTCTGTATGCTGAAAACTGCACGTACACACCTCATTTGCAACCTCAACAGCTTCAGAATAGAAAGATTAAGACACAACAGAGAGAAAAAAAAAATCACAAGCCAGGAATATCACATTCTTGTCACCGGTTTTTTTCCCTTCTGTTTTTGGCACTGTTGACCTAGGATTGTTGTGTATTGCTCAAGTGACAGAATTAAGTTTCTCTCTCTCATTTTTCCTTCATTCAGCCAATTTAATTAAAGGTTCAGCGCTTTTCTTTTCGTCTGTTTGTTCGAAATCTCATTCGACATCACAAAATTCATAATTCGGCAAAATTAGAGGTTAGCAAAAAAAATTAACTGACTTGGGACGGCTCGGTGGCACAGTGGTTAGCACTGCTGCCTCGCAGCGCCAGGGACCTGGGTTCGATTCCCAGCTTGGGTCACTGTCTGTGTGGAGTTTGCACATTCTCCCCGTGTCTGCGTGGGTTTCCTTTGGGTGTTCTGGTTTCCTTCCACAGCCCGAGAGATGTGCAGGTTAGGTGCATTGGCCATGCTAAAATTCTCCCTCAGTGTACCCAAACAGGCACAGGGGATTTTCACAGTAACTTAATTGCAGTGTTAATGCAAGCCAAATTGTGACACTAATAAATAAAACTTAACTGTTACCAGGTCAACATGGTTAACTCTCTAAAGGGCGGCCAAGTGGTTAGCACTGCTGCCTCACAGTGCCAGGGATCTGGCTTGGGTCACTGATGGTGCAGAGTTTGCATGTTCTCCCTGTGTCTGCGTGGGTTTCCTCCCGCAGTCCAAAGATGTGTGCATTAGGTGCATTGGCCATGCTAAATTGCTCCTTAGTGTCCTAGGATGTATAGGTTAGCAGGGTAAGCATGTGGGGTTATGTGGATAGGGCCTAGATGGAATTGTTGTTAGTGCAGACACTAACCTTCTGCACTGTAGGGATTCTATAACTCTCACTTTGCCGTCCAGTTCCATTATTTCTCTTACCAGCACAGGAGCAGGAGAGCATTTGGATCATTTTGATTCCATCTCCACACTTGTTCTCCAAATCCCATGATATTTTTGCTCTATCAGTCTTAGATTTAACATTAACAGATCTTTATCTTGGAATGCAGGGACAGGTCCAAACTTAACCACCCTGTGGGCGTTCCCCATTTCAGTCGCAGAGTTGGAGGCTGCCCCCAGGTAAATCAGTGAGCTGGTCCCATGGCTGGCTGGTCCGAGATTGGGACCCCATTTGGTCCTGAGATTGGGGCTCTGAGGTCTGTGGTAAAATTCGGCCATATCCATTCCTATTAAACACTTGAAGACTTCTTAACCATCTAAGCTCCAGGGAATCTCTGTACTGTCATCTTTGGAGTGGCATGGTGGCACAGTAGTTAGCACTACTGCCTCACTGCGCCAGGGACCCGGGATCGATTCCTGGCTTCGGTCGCTGTCTGGGTGAAGGTTGCATGTTCTCCCCGTGTCTGCATGGGTTTCCTCCGGGTGTCCCAGTTTCCTCCCACAGTCTGAAAGACGTGCTGATGAGGTTGATTGGCTGGGCTAAATTGACCCAAATATCAGGGAGATTAGTAGGACAAACGAGGGTTACGGGAATAGGGCCTGGGTGGGATTGTGCTCAGTACAGACTCAATGGGCCAAATGACAAAAGAACAAAGAACGGTACAGCACAGGAAACAGGCCCTTCGGCCCTCCAAGCCTGTGCCGTTCATTGGCCCAACTAGACCATTTGTTTGTATCCGTCCATTCCCAGTCTGCTCATGTGACTATCCAGGTAAGTCTTAAACGATCCCAGCGTGTCCGCCTCCACCACCCTACTTGGCAGTGCATTCCAGGCCCCCACCACCCTCTGTGTAAAAAACGTCCCTCTGATATCCGAGTTATACCTCACCCCCCTCACCTTGAGCCTGTGACCCCATGTCACCTCCTGTACTGTGGGGATCCTATGACTCTAAGTATCGTTCTGGTAAGTCTGCCTTGCACTATTATCAAGGACCGAACTGATTGTTTCATACTTACCTCCAGCCTCCAGGGAGAGGAGGAGAATTCCAGCAGCGGCACGGTGGCACAGTGGTTGGCATTGGTGCCTCACAGCGCCGGGGTCTGTGTTCGATTCCCAGCTTGGGTCTGTGCAGAATCTGCACATTCTCCCCATGTCTGCATGGGTTTCCTCTGGTTTCTTCCCCTTGTCCAAAGATGTGCGAGTCAGGTGTTAAATTGTCCCTTAATGTTGGGGTGAGGTGGAGTTATGGGATAATAGAGGTTTACAGCATGGACACAGGCCCTTCGGCCCAACTTGTCCATGCCACTCTTTTTCACCTCGAAGCTCGTCCTAATTACCCAGGTTTGGCCCATATCCCTCTATATCCATCTTAACCATATGACTATCTCAATGCATTTTAAAATACAAAATTGTACCCACTTCTACTACTACCTCTGGCAGTTCGTTCCAGACACTCACCACCCTCTGTGTGAAAAAATTGCCCCTCTGGACCCTTTTGTATCTCTCCCCTCTCACCTTAAACCTACGCCCTCTAGTTTTAGACTCCCCTACCTTTGGGAAAAGATGTTGACTATCGAGCTGATCTACGTCCCTCATTATTTTATAGATCTTCACAGGGTGGCATGGTGGTACAATGGCTAGCACCGCTGCCTCACAGCGCCAGGGGCCCGGGTTCGATTCCCGACTTGGGTCACTTTGTGTGGAGCTTGCATGTTCTCCCCAAGTCTGCATGGGCTTCCTTGGGATGCTCTGGTTTCTTCCCACACTCCAAACGATGTGTGGGTTAGGTGAATTGGCCATGCCAAATTCTCCCTCCATATACCCGAAAAGGCGCCGGAGTGTAGATTTTCACAGTAACTTCCTTGCAGTGCTAATGTAAGATTACTTGTGACTAATAACCAAACTTTAAGATCACCCCTCAGCCTCCTGCACCCCAGGGAAAAAAGTCTCATCTATCCAGCCTCTCCTTATAACTCAAACCATCGAGTTCTGGTAGCATCCTAGTAAATCTTGTTCTGCACTCTTTCTAGTTTAATAATATCCTTTCTATAATAGGGTGACCAGAACCGTACACAGTATCCAAGTGTGGCCTTACCAATGTCTTGTACAACTTCAACAAGACATCCCAACTCCTGTATTCAATGTTCTGACCAATGAACCCAAGTTGGGGTTAGGCGAGAGGGATAGGGCCTAGCTGGGATTGTTGTCAGCATGGTGGGCTGAATGGCCTCCTCCTGTGGTGTAGGGATTCTATGATTCTAAAAACTTGGACTGATTTAGGGAGTAAAAAAGCAATCTGGCAAGTCTCTCCTGGATCTCTCTCGGTGATTGGAAGGAACAGCAGATGGTGGTACGTGAGAAGCCTGAGGAAACGATGCAGAAGGGAGAGAAGGAGAGCGGTTGAATAATATTGCATCGGGTAAAAAGAGTGTTGCTTTAACAGCTGCAACAGATTGGAGCTCCCCAGAGCGAAGGAAATGGCTAACCCAGCTGTCAGCCCATTACAAACAAGACACACACGCTGAGCACCTGCTGCAAAATCTGGCTTACACCATTCGGGGCCTCAAATCTCCCCTCTGGGCCTCAGGAGGAAGCACATCTGGCCCCCTCAGCACCTGGGATGACCTCATCGCCACTCGGATTGGCGCAGCCTGAAGGGATAGGCCTCTTTGAAGCCAGGTTGTGAAATTTACAGCTTGGAAGCCATTGCCGGGTGACCCATGGTGAACTGGGGCTGGTTAGGATAATTGGCCGGGATTCTCCGGTGCTGCACACCCTGGCTGCTGCCGGCGAGAACGGGGAACTTGGTGCTCAACCAAAACTCTACTTATCGCAGAGGGACTGGAAAATCCCAGCTACAGGCAAGGTTGGAGAATCCCGGCCAGTATCGTTTCCGGAGGATTTTAGGCCCCAGGCCCAATATTCCTATTTTTGTTTGTTTTTAACTTCCTGCTGTTTAAAACAAAAAAATCACTCGTGATTTAATCAGCTGTGGAAGCGGTAAAACAGTGGCTTGTCCAAAATTCCATTCAAGTTATCTCCAAGGATCCGATAAACAGTGGATGTTGCAAAACCATCCTCTTCAGTCCGAGGCACAGTGGCACAGTGGTCAGCAGTGCTGCCTCACAGTGCCAGGAACCCAGGTTCGATTCCAGCCTTAGGTCACTGTCTGTGTGGAGTCCGCACGCTCTCCCCATGTCTGTGTGGGTTTCCTCCGGGTGCTCCGGTTTCCTGCCACAGTCTAAAGATTGGCCATGGTTGATTGGCCATGCCAAATTGACCCTAGTGTCGGGGGATTAGCCAAGTTAATGTATGGAATTATGGGGATAGGGCTTGGATGGGATTGTTGTCAGTGCAGACTTGATGGGCTGAATGGCCCCCTCTTTGTCGTATAAGGCATGGTTAAGGACTCTGGGTCTGTAGTCTTTGGAGTTTAGAAGGAGGAAGGGAGGGATCTTATAGAAACTTACAGGATACGACGAGGCCTGGATAGAGTGGATGTGGAGAGGATGTTTCCACTAGCAGGAGAAACTAGAACCAGAGGGCACAACCTCAGGCTAAAGGGACGATCCATTAAAACAGAGATGAGGAGGAATTTCTTCAGCCAGAGAGTGGTGAATGTGTGGAACTCTTTGCCCAGAAGGCTGTGGAGGCCAGGTCATCGAGTGTCTTTAAGACAGAGATAGATAGGTTCTTGATTAATAAAGGGATCAGGGGTTATGGGGAAAAGGCGGGAGAATGGGGATGAGAAAAATATCAGCCATGATTGAATGGCGGAACAGACTCGATGGGCCGAGTGGCCTAATTTTGCTCCTATAGCTTATGGTCTTCTGCACCGCAGAGTTCTTATGTTTCTTTACTCAGAGGGTAGTAAGGGCGTGGAATGCCCTGCCTGCAGCAGTAGTGGACTCACCAACTTTATGGGCATTCAATTGGTCAGTGGATAGGCACATGGATAACATTGGAATAGTTTAGGTTAGAGGGTCATTAGATTGGTTCCACTGGTTGGTGCAACATCGAGGGCCGAAGGGCCTGTACTGCGCTGTAATGTTCTATGTTCCATGTCCAGTGTTCCATCCAAGTTATCTTCAAGGATCCTATAAACACTGGATGCAGTGAAACTGTTCCCTTCAGTCACCTGCACAACTGTGTGACATCTCTGGGGGGGGAGGGAGGATTTGGATTCCTTTCATCTGTGTATGGTTGAGGACATGGGGACACCTTGCTGCAAATCCCCATCCCCTCCCAGTGGCACTAACCTTACACTTACCTATCAGTCCAATACCCCAAGAGTCGGGTGGGTGGATGCTTGTTGTTATGAGCCAGACCTGATAAGGATTACCTTCCCTACAGGACATGAGTGAACCAGGTGGGTTATTACGATATTGGATAGCCGCATACCAGTTTTCCATTCCGGATTTTATTTATCCAGAATTTAAGCTCCTTCAGCTGCCATGGTGGGATTCGAATCCACGTCTTGAGAACATTAACCAAGGGAGAAAATGCTGGAAAATCTCAGCAGGTCCGCCAGCATCTGTAAAGAGAAAAGAGTTGACGTTTCAAGTCACAGATAACCCTTTATCAAAGCTAAAAGGCATAGAAACATCAGCTCTTCTCTCTCCTTACAGATGCTGCCAGACTTGCTGAGATTTTCCAGCACTTTCTCTTTTGGTTTCAGATTCCAATATCCTCAGTGATTTGTTTTTGTCCTGAGATCATTATTTTAGTTTTATTTATATATTAGTTTCACAAGTATGCTTACATTAACACTGCAATGAAGTTACTATGAAAATCTCTTAGCTGCCACACTCTGATGCCTGTTCGGGTACACTGAGGGGAGAATTTAGCACAGCCAATCCACCTAACCAGCACGTCTTTTGGACTGTGGGAGGAAACCGGAGAATTTGGAGGAAACCCACACAGACATGGAGGAGAACGTGCAAACTCCAAGCCGGGAATCGAACCCGGGTCCCTGGTGCTCTGTGGCAGCTGTGCTAACCACTGTGCTACCATTGGGCTAGGGGTCTGGATTATTAGTCCAGCGACAATAGCACTGTACCACTGTCTCTCTCTCTCTCTCTAAAACTGCGCAGCAAACATTTGCGTGAATGTTTAGGGAGTGAGCCTGGTGGTTAAGATGTGGAAACTGCTACTACAGAGAGTGGTTGAGGTGAATGACTCAGATGCATTTACGGTACAAGCGCGCGGGAGAGAGATTAAAAGAAGGTTATATTGGTGGGGTGGAGGTGGAAGGAAGATAGCTTGGGGCATAACCACCAGCAGGAACCTGTTGGGCTGAATGGCCTGCGCTGTATGTAATCTCTGTTTAATTCTCTGCAATTTCACCAGGACTGGCAAACTCCTGAAATATTAACCTTTGGTCGGTTCTTTCCAAAAAGGTCTGACTGACCTGCTAAGTGTTTCCAGAACTTTCTGCTTTCGTTTCAGATTTATTCTTTAGTTTTCTCTGATGACTTGGAATTCTTACAGAGCAGATTCGGACTATTGAGTCAGCACCCACATCAATCCCATCCCTGTGACCCCATCTATTTACCCTAGTTAGTCCATCCCCCCGACACTAAGGGGCAATTTAACATGGCCAACCAATCTAACCCACATGTCTTCTGGACTGTGGGAGGAAACCGGAGCACCCAGAGGAAAGAGAGGTGAACGTGTAGTCTCCGCACAGACAGTGACCCGAGGCTGGGAATCGAACCCCTGTCCCTGGTGCTGTGAGGCAGCAGTGCCAACCACAGTGCCACCGTGCCACCCCAAGCTTTAGTGCTCTCCTGGCTGATCTCCCATCTCCAACCTCCCTTTCATCTAAGTTTCTGTTGCTTGTTTTCTAGTCTGGAGCAAGCCCACTTCCCCAGTACCCCTGTCCTGGGTGATCTGCTTTGGCAGAACGAGTTGATAGAGTTAAGGTACCGTTCAGCCATCACCTGATCTGATGGCGGGACAGTCTCGGAGGGCTGAATGGCCTCCTCGCTCTTCTATTGAGGGGGTGTTGGGAAGGGGAGGCAGGGAATCCGGCTTTGGGAGTCATGTCTTGACTGTGATTGAATGGATTGTTCCGAATCTCATTCTAGGACTTTAGCAGTTAAGGATTATCCATCAAAATAAGGGCTGCAAGTTACAGGGACTGACAGTGCAGCACAGAGGGTGGTGGCCTACCCAACATGCACACAATCAGAGCTGTGGATCCAGGAGGGAATTGGACTGAAAGCAGGGCAGGGGAAAAGGGGAAAGCGAGCAGATTGGAGAGTTTGTTTCTCCGACGTTCCACAAAGACTTCTTTCTTGTTTGATTTATTCTCTCACTGGACGTGGGTGTCGCTGGGCAAGGTCAGCAGTTAGAATCATAGAACCACTGCAGTGTAGAATTAGACCATTCGGCCCATCGAGTCTGCACCGACAACAATCCCACCCAGGACCTATCCCTGCAACCCCATATATTTACCCTGCTGATCCCCCTGGCACTAAGGGTCAATTTAACATGGCCAATCAACCTAACCTGGACATCTTTCGGACTGTGGGAAGAAACCGGAGCACCCGGAGGAAACCCACGCAGACACGGGGAGAATGTGCAAACTCCACACAGACGGTGACCCAAGCCTGGAATTGAAACCTGGGTCCCGAGGCAGCGGTGTTAACCGCTGTTCCACCATGTTGCCCATTTCTAATTGCCCTGGAACTGAATGGCTTCCAAGGGCCATTTCTGAGGGCAGTTGAGAGCCAGCTACATTGCTGAGGGTCTAGAATCACATGTAGGCCAGGCCAGGTAAGGGCGACAGATTTCCTTCCCTAAAGGAGGTTAGTGACCCAGTAATCAATGGGAATGGTTACTATTACTGAGGCTAACTTTTCATTGCCAGTTTTATTAATTGGATTTAAGTGGCTGGATTTGAACCCATGGTCCCATCAAAGGCGTTGACATCAAGGATTGCAGCCTGTAATTTATAGAAGGATGTATGAGTCTGCCTCTAAACTGCATCCTATTCTACTCCTGGACACTTGACTGCTTTAATTTGGAGGTACTATCACAAATTTAAAAGAACATTACAGCACCTTTCACACCGTCAGGATGACCCACCGTACTTTGTAACCAATGAAGTACCTCCTGAGGTACAATCATGCTGCCAATAGGGGAGGCGATGGCCTAGTGGTAATGTCACTATCAAATTACTCTAGAACCTCAGCTAATGTTCTGGGGACCTGGGTTCAAATCCCGTCATGGCAGTAGGTAGAATTTGAATTTGAATTCAGTAAAAAAAATCTGGCATTGAGAATCTACTGATGACCCATTGTTGGAAAAACCCAACTGGTTCATTTTAGGGAAGGAAATCTGCCGTCCTTACCCAGTCTGGCCCACACGTGACTCCAGGGCCACAGCAATGTGCTTAATTCTCAACTGCCCTCGGGCAACTTGGGTTGGGCAATAAATACTGGCCCAGCCAGCAACGCACATGTCCCACAAATGAATAAAAAAAACATGTGCATAGCAAGATCCCAGAGCACAAGATGACCAGATTATCAAGTTGTTTTTAACAGCATGTTAGTTGATGGATATGTATTGTCCATAATTCTGTTGCTTCAGCACTGGAAGGATTAAATAGTTTGTACACAGCAGCAGGGAGGTGTATGTGTGTGGGTGGGTGTGGGTGAGCATATGTGTGTGTGTATGGGCAAGGGTGAATGTGTCTGCATGTGTGCGTGTGGGCGAGTGTGTGTGAGAGTACGTGCATGTGTGTGCGTGTGTGTACATGTGAGTGTGTGTGTGTGTACGAGAGTGTGTGTGTACATGTGAGTGTGAGTGTGTGCGAGAGTGTGTGTGTGTACATGTGAGTGTGTGTGCGAGAGTGTGTGTGTACATGTGAGTGTGTCTGCGAGAGTGTGTGTGTACATGTGAGTGTGTGTGTGTACATGTGAGTGTGTGTGCGAGAGTGTGTGTGTACATGTGAGTGTGTGTGTGTGTGAATGTCTGTGTGAGAGTGTGTGTGTGAGTGTGTGTGTGTATGTCTGTGTGAGTGTGTGTGTGTGTGCGAGAGTGTGTGTGTACGTGTGAGTGTGTGTGTGTG